>NC_086445.1:356294003-356476503 GCF_028390025.1 Pseudophryne corroboree
ACCGTCGACACTGGAGTCAGTGTCCGTGTCTGTGTCTGTGTCGACCGACTGAGGTAAATGAGCGTTTTACAGCCCCTGACGGTGTTTGAGACGCCTGGACAGGTACTAATTTGTTTGCCGGCCGTCTCATGTCGTCAACCGACCTTGCAGCGTGTTGACATTATCACGTAATTCCTTAAATAAGCCATCCATTCCGGTGTCGACTCCCTAGAGAGTGACATCACCATTTCAGGCAATTGCTCCGCCTCCTCACCAACATCGTCCTCATACATGTCGACACACACGTACCGACACACAGCACACACACAGGGAATGCTCTGATAGAGGACAGGACCCCACTAGCCCTTTGGGGAGACAGAGGGAGAGTTTGCCAGCACACACCAAAAACGCTATAATTATACAGGGACAACCTTTATATAAGTGTTTTTCCCTTATAGCATTTTAATATATATATACATATCGCCAAATAAGTGCCCCCCCTCTGTTTTAACCCTGTTTCTGTAGTGCAGTGCAGGGGAGAGCCTGGGAGCCTTCCCACCAGCATTTCTGTGAGGGAAAATGGCGCTGTGTGCTGAGGAGAATAGGCCCCGCCCCCTTTTCGGCGGGCTTCTTCTCCCGTTTTTCTGAGACCTGGCAGGGGTTAAGTACATCCATATAGCCCCCAGGGGCTATATGTGATGTATTTTTAGCCAGAATAAGGTACTATCATTGCTGCCCAGGGCGCCCCACCCCAGCGCCCTGCACCCTCAGTGTCCGCTGCTATGAAGTGTGCTGACAACAATGGCGCACAGCTGCAGTGCTGTGCGCTACCTTATGAAGACTGAAGAGTCTTCTGCCGCCGTTTCTGGACCTCTTCACTTTTCGGCATCTGCAAGGGGGGTCGGCGGCGCGGCTCCGGGACGAACCCCAGGGTGAGACCTGTGTTCCGACTCCCTCTGGAGCTAATGGTGTCCAGTAGCCTAAGAAGCCAATCCATCCTGCACGCAGGTGAGTTCACTTCTCTCCCCTAAGTCCCTCGTAGCAGTGAGCCTGTTGCCAGCAGGACTCACTGAAAATAAAAAACCTAACAAACTTTTACTCTAAGCAGCTCTTTAGGAGAGCCACCTAGATTGCACCCTTCTCGGCCGGGCACAAAAATCTAACTGAGGCTTGGAGGAGGGTCATAGGGGGAGGAGCCAGTGCACACCACCTGATCCTAAAGCTTTTACTTTTGTGCCCTGTCTCCTGCGGAGCCGCTAATCCCCATGGTCCTGACGGAGTCCCCAGCATCCACTTAGGACGTCAGAGAAATATAATTTAATGCCCGGCAGGGATGTGAGCAGTCTTGTCCAACTAGGGCAACAAGCTGTAGGTGGTGTGGGCGCAGCCCCAGAGTGACAGGAGCCTCTCACACACAGTGACTGTGGGGTGCGAGTGTGCTCCCGCTCTTCCGGGTCCAACTCTGTTACAGGCAGTTATGGGACATGGCAACAGCTCTGCTGGTCATTATTCCTGTGCCCTGCGCCGGCCTTTTCTGGTGGGGTGTGAGGGTCGCATGGTACCTGCTGTGCGGTACTATGGAGTGCAGCTCAGGTGAGTCTCTCCCCAGGGTAAGAGTGAATTGGTGAGGGGATACAGGGATAGAGTGGGGGAGCTGGTAATGCAGCATGAAGACATCGGGGAGAGACAGACTGTGGTGTGTGTGGGAGGAGGGAGACAAAGACTGTTGTGGGGGGGGGGGGGGGGGGGAAGAAGGAGAGATGTACACATTTATATATTTGTATAGGTAAATAAATAAATATATATATATATATATATATATATATATATATATATATATATATCTCTATCTATCTACCACATAAAACCCGGCACTCTACCTAAAACATATAGCCGGTCTTGGTGCCCTCACAATAAATGAATAAAGCTTAGCAGAGATGCGGCACTCAGACATTTTTCGTCAAAAAAAGAGACTCACGGACACCCAGGTCAGTAGTTTCAACGTTTCAATCCCCACAGGATTTTTCACAAAAAAATACAAACAATCCTGATGACGTCCTAAGTGGATGCTGGGGACTCCGTCAGGACCATGGGGATTATACCAAAGCTCCCAAACGGGCGGGAGAGTGCGGATGACTCTGCAGCACCGAATGAGAGAACTCCAGGTCCTCCTCAGTCAGGGTGTGCCCCTGACCAAGTATCAGCTCGGCAAAGTTGTAAAGCCGAGACCCCTCGGGCAGCCGTCCAAGATGAGCCCACCTTCCTTGTGGAATGGGCATTTACATATTTTGGCTGTGGCAGGACTGCCACAGAATGTGCAAGCTGAATTGTACTACACATCCAACTAGCAATCGTCTGCTTAGAAGCAAGAGCACCCAGTTTGTTGGGTGCATACAGGATAACAGCAAGTCAGTTTTCCTGACTCCAGCCGTCCTGGAAACTATTTTCAGGGCCCTGACAACATCTAGCAACTTGGAGTCCTCCAAGTCCCTAGTAGCCGCAGGTACCACAATAAGCTGGTTCGGGTGAAACACTGACACCACCTTAGGGAGAAACTGGGGATGAGTCCGCAGCTCTGCCCTGTCCGAATGGACAATCAGATATGGGCTTTTTTGAGACAAACGCCGCCAATTCTGACACTCGCCTGGCCGAGGCCAGGGCCAACAGCATGGTCACTTTCCCTGTGAGATATTTCAAATCCACAGATTTGAGCGGTTTAAACCAATGTGATTTTAGGAATCCCAGAACTACGTTGAGATCCCACAGTGCCACTGGAGGCACAAAAGGGGGCTGAATATGCAGCACTCCCTTAAACGTCTGAACCTCAGGCAGTGAAGCCAGTTCCTTTTGAAAGAAAATGGATAGGGCCGAAATCTGGACCTTTATGGACCCTAATTTTAGGCCCATAGTGACTCCTGACTGTAGGAAGTGCAGGAATCGACCCAGCTGGAATTCCTCTGTAGGGGCCTTCCTGGCCTCACACCAAGCAACATATTTTTGCCATATACGGTGATAATGTTTTGCGGTCACGTCTTTCCTAGCCTTTATCAGCGTAGGAATAACTTCATCCGGAATGCCCTTTTCCGCTAGGATCCGGCGTTCAACCGCCATGCCGTCAAACGCAGCCGCGGTAAGTCTTGGAACAGACAGGGCCCTTGTTGTAACAGGTCCTATCTGAGAGACAGAGGCCATGGGTCCTCTGTGAGCATGTCTTGCAGTTCCGGGTACCAAGTCCTTCTTGGCCAATCCGGAGCAATGAATATTGTTCTCACTCCTCTTTTTCTTACAATTCTCAGCACCTTGGGTATGAGAGGAAGAGGAGGAAACACATAGACCGACTGGAACACCCATGGTGTTACTAGTGCGTCCACAGCTATCGCCTGAGGGTCCCTTGACCTGGCGCAATACCTGTTTCGCTTTTTGTTGAGGCGTGACGCCATCATGTCCACCTGTGGGAGTTCCCATCGATTTGCAATCAGCATGAAGACTTCTTGATGAAGTCCCCATTCTCCCGGGTGGAGGTCGTGTCTGCTGAGGAAGTCTGCTTCCCAGTTGTCGACCCCCGGAATGAACACTGCTGACAGTGCCTGCACGTGATTCTCTGCCCAACGAAGAATCCTGGTGGCTTCTGCCATCGCCACCCTGCTTCTTGTGCCGCCCTGTCGGTTGACATGGGCCACTGCAGTGATGTTGTCTGACTGAATCAGCACTGGTTGGTCTCGAAGCAGAGGCTCCGCTTGGCTTAGGACGTTGTATATGGCCCTTAGTTCTAGGATATTTATGTGCAGACAAGTCTCCTGACTTGACCACAGCCCTTGGAAGTTTCTTCCCTGAGTGACTGCCCCCCCAACCTCGGAGGCTTGCATCCGTGGTCACCAGGACCCAGTCCTGTATGCCGAACCTGCGGCCCTCGAGGAGGTGAGCCCTCTGCAGCCACCACAGAAGAGACACCCTGGCCCTGGGGGCCAGGGTGATCAGCCGATGCATCTGAAGATGCGATCCGGACCACTTGTCCAACAGATCCCACTGAAAAATCCTGGCATGGAACCTGCCGAAGGGAATGGCTTCGTATGACGCCACCATCTTTCCCAGGACTCGCGTGCAGTGATGCACCGACACCTGTTTTGGTTTCAGGAGGTCCCCGACCAGAGTCACGAGCTCCTGAGCCTTCTCCTCCAGGAGAAATACCTTCTTCTGGCCTGTATCCAGAATCATGCCCAGGAAGGGCAGACGCTTCGTAGGGATCAGCTGCGACTTTGGAATATTCAGAATCCAGCCGTGCTGCCGCAACACTTCCTGAGAATGTGCTACGCTGATCAGTAATTGCTCCCTGGACCTCGCCTTTATGAGGAGATCGTCCAAGTATGGGATAATTGTAACTCCTTGCTTCCAAAGGAGCACCATCATCTCCGCCATCACCTTGGTAAATATTCTCGGTGCCGTGGACAGGCCAAACGGCAGCGTCTGGAATTGGTAATGACAGTCCTGTACCACAAACCTGAGGTACTCTTGATGAGGCGGATAAATGGGGACATGCAAGTAAGCATCCTTGATGTCCAGAGACACCATGAAATCCCCCTCTTCCAGACTTGCAATGACCGCTCTGAGCGATTCCATTTTGAACTTGAATTTCCTCAGATAAATATTCAGGGATTTTAAATTCAAGATGGGCCTGACCGAACCGTCCGGTTTCGGTACCACAAACATAGTGGAATAGTAACCCCTTCCCTGTTGAAGGAGGGGAACCTTTACTACCACCTGCTGGAGGTATAGCTTGTGAAGTGCCGCCAGCACTACCTCCCTTTCCATGGGGGAAGCTGGCAAGGCCGATTTTAGGTAACGGTGAGGGGGCGTCACTTCGAACTCCAGCTTGTATCCCTGAGACACAATTTGTATAGCCCAAGGATCCACCTGTGAGCGAACCCACTGGTGGCTGAAATTTCGGAGACGCGCCCCCACCGCTCCTGGCTCCGCCTGTGGAGCCCCAGCGTCATGCGGTGGATTTAGTGGAAGCCGGGGAGGACTTTTGTTCCTGGGAACTAGCTGCATGGTGCAGCTTTTTTCCTCTACCCCTGCCTCTGGCAAGAAAATATACTTTCTTCTTAGCAAGCTCAGGAGAGCCCACTAAAAGCACCCAGCTCTGGCCGGGCACAGATTCTAACTGAGGTCTGGAGGAGGGGCATAGAGGGAGGAGCCAGTGCACACCAGGCAGTACTAAATCTTTCTTTAGAGTGACCAGTCTCCTGGGGAGCCCGTCTATTCCCCATGGTCCTTACGGAGTCCCCAGCATCCACTAGGACGTTAGAGAAAAACCTAATAACATGGTTTATTAGCATAAACCCTTCTTCTATTGTTCTCAACTGCAATACAATACAGAGAACAATACATCAGGGGATTAAGTCATTACAGCAGGGGATTAAGACCGACTGGCCAGTCTCAGTTAATCCTATTAAAAGGTCAAGATAAATGTGGACCCATCTGTATATAAATATAATGTCAATTGTCTAATATAGCATTAACATACATAAATATCCAAGTGCATAGATTTTGCAGTTTGAGATAAGAATCAAAAACTTTAAAATATAAATGAAATAATCCATAAATACCCTCAGTATAGTGCACTGGTTATGGCTACTTCATACCATCTGCAAGGCAGTGAATACTGTATACCTCCCAAGTGTCCGGATTCTAGCGGGACAGTCCCACTATTTGTACACTGTCCCACCCGTGGGTCGCTGTGTCCTGCAGGCGGGGACGAAGATGGGAGAACCAGTGATCACTGAATAGATGCCGTGCACATGGCATCTGGCCAGTGCAGGGAGGAGAGGAAGGGGCTACCCAGCTGCTCGGGGAGCGCTTGGAGTTGCTCAGGGAGCGATGGGCATGCCCCCAAAATATAAAAAACGGGGGTCGTAATGAAATGCCCCTGCCTCTTCTCCAGAGGCTTCGCTCCTTTCTCCCAAGGCCTCGTCCCCTTTCTGGCCACGGTCGCGCCCACAGCAAGGCGGGTCCCGCCTGAGAAATACAAAAGTTGGGAGTTACGATAGTGTAGCATCTGAGCGGATCTCCTATGTGTACCTGAGGGTAGAGAGAGACAGATAAGCATCTGCTGTTGATCTTGCGTAGTATCAGCTTCTCCCCTCACTCCAATGTTTAGTTTAATAAGAAAAAGGAGATTTATGGTAAGACCTACCATTGTTAAATCTCTTTCTGCAAGGTACACTGGTATTCCACAGGGAATAACATCGAGGTGTAGAGTTGGATCTTGATCCGAGGCACCAACAGGCTAAAGCTTTGACTGTTTCCAGGATGCACTGCACCGCCTCCTCTATATCCCCGCCTCCAGGCACTGGAGCTCAGTTTTGTTAACCAATCCAATGCAGTAGCAGGTAAAAGAGACGATAGTAGTTAGCCACATAGAACCACATTCTCACGACAGGAGAAGGTACTAGCGGCTAATGCCATACAAACCCAAAGAAGCTAAGTGCGTCAGGGTGGGCGCCCTGTGGAATCCAGTGTACCTCGCAGAAAGAGATTTAACAATGGTAAGTCTTACCATAAATCTCCTTTTCTGCAGCAGGGTACACTGGTATTCCACAGGGAATAACGAGGGTCATTCCGAGTTGATCGCACGCTGCTGATTTTCGCTGCGCTGCGATCAGGTCTCTACTGCGCATGCACCACAATGCGCACGCACGTCATACAGGTACAATGCGGGTCGTTGCCGAGCGATAGATTTAACTAAGAATCCATACGCACAGCTGATCGCAAGAAGACTGACAGGAAGAGGGCGTTTATGGGTGTCAACTGACCGTTTTCTTGGAGTGGTAGGAAAACGCAGGCGTTTGGAGGGCGGGTGTGCAACGTCAATTCTGGCACCAAAAAGGCTGAAGTGATCGCAAGGGCTGAGTAAGTTCAGACCTACTCTGAAACTGCACAAAAAGTTTTTGTAGAGCTCGGCTGCACAAGCGTTCACACACTTGCAAAGCAAAAATACACTCCCCCGTGGGCGGCGACTATGCATTTGCATGGCTGCTAAAAACAGCTAGCGAGCGATCAACTCGGAATGAGGGCCCACATTGGGGATGTCCTAAAGCAGTTCCTCATGGGAGGGGACGCACTGTAGCGGGCACAAGAACCAGGCGTCCAAAGGAAGCATCCTGGGAGGCGGAAGTATCAAAGGCATAGAACCTAATGAACGTGTTCACTGAGGACCACGTAGCCGCCGCGCACAATTGTTCTAGGGACGCACCACGGCAGGCCGCCCAAGAAGGTCCAACAGACCGAGTAGAATGGGCCTTGATAACAGCAGGAGCTGGAAGTCCAGCCTGCGCATAAGCTTCTGCAATCACCACTCTAATCCATCTGGCCAAAGTTTGCTTATTCGCAGGCCAGCCACGTTTGTGAAAACCAAAAAGGACAAAGAGAATCAGATCTCCTAAGAGAGGCAGTTCTATTCACATATATACGGAGAGCCCGTACCACATCCAAAGACCGCTCTTTGAAGGACAAACCAGGAGAGATAAAGGGCCTAATTCTGAGTTGATTGCAGCAGCAAATTTGTTAGCAGTTGGGCAACACCATGTGCGCTGCAGGGGGGACAAATATAACATGTACAGAGAGAGTTAGTTTTGGGTGGGATGTATTCAAACTGAAATCTAAATTGCAGTGTAAAAATAAAGCAGCCAGTATTTACCCTGCACAGAAACGAAATAACCCACCCAAATCCAAATCTAACTCTTTCTGTTGGCAGTATTGAACTTGTATGCATCATAATTCTAAGCCGCACAACAGGTGAAGTAAGAATTCCAGACCCTATAATAAACCCGAGTCGAAGCTGGTTTACGGACTTTCAACATAGTTTGAATGACCGCCTCAGAAAATCCTTTGGCCCTCAGGAGTGAAGCGTCAAAGCCAGTCAGGCCAGATCCTGGTAGACACAAGGGCCCTGAACGAGGAGGTCTGGTCGTTGCCGAAGTAGAAGAGGACGCTCTATCGAGAGACCCTGCATATCTGAAAACCACTGCCGTCTGGCCACACTGGAGCAATTAGAAGTAGTATTCCTCCTTCTTGCTTGAACTTCCTTATTACCCTGGGCAGGAGTGACACCAGAGGGAACACGTACGGCAGCCGAAAGTTCCATGGAATTGCCAGTGCATCCACGAACGCTGCTTGAGGATCCCTTGTCCTTGCTCCAAAGACCGGAACCTTGTGAATGTGTCGAGACGTCATCAGGTCTACATCTGGTATGCCCCACTTGTCCACTAGGAGTTGAAAGACTTCTGGATGAAGGCTCCACTCTCCAGCGTGTATGTCCTGACGACTGAGGAAGTCCGCTTCCCAGTAGAGGACACCCGGAATGAACACTGCTGATATGGCTGGCAGATGGCGTTCCGCCCATTGAAGAATCTTTGACACTTCCAACATCGCCATGCGGCTTCGAGTGCCGCCTTGATGATTTATGTACGCTACCGTGGTGGCATTGTCCGACTGTACTTGAACAGGCCTGTTCTGTACCAGAGGCAGGGCAAGCTTCAGAGCATTGAACACTGCCCGAACCCCCAGAATATTTATCGGGAGAGCTTCCTCCCTGGTCCACCGACCCTGAAGAGAGTGTTGCTCCAACACCGCACCCCAACCTCGCAGACTGGCATCCGTCGTTAGGAGGACCCAGCTGGAGATCCAGAAGGGACGACCCCTGCTCAATTGTTGGTCCTGTAGCCACCAGCTCAGTGACAGACGAACCTCCGGAGTCAAGGAGATGATGTGAGATCTGATCCGGTGAGGCAGGCCGTCCCACTTGGAAAGAATTAACCTCTGCAGAGGGCGAGAATGAAATTGAGCGTACTCCACCATGTCGAAAGCCAACACCATGAGGCCTAGTACTTGCATCGCTGAGTGTATCGACACTCTTGGGCGAGAGAGGAAGAATCTTATCCTGTCATGGAGTTTCAGGACCTTCTCTTGCGACAAGAACAAACGTTGGTTGTGTGTGTCCAGTAACGCCCCCAGGTGCACCATGTTCTGAGCAGGGACCAGCGAGGATTTCTTCCAATTGATGAGCCATCTGTGGGCTTGTAGGAATTGGACCATCAGTTCTAGATGACAGATGAGAACCTCTGGGGAGTTCAACAGGATCAGCAAGTCTTCCAGATATGGCAGGATTCTGATGCATTGACGACGGAGAACGGCCGTCATGACTGCCATGACCTTGGTGAAGATCCAAGGAGCTGTGGTCAGTCCAAAAGGCAAGGCTTGGAATTGATAATGTAGGTTGCCAATAGCAAACTGCAGATACCGCTGATGCGACATGGCAATAGGTATGTGTAGGTAAGCATCCTGTATGTCCAGGGATACCATATAGTCCCCGGGCTCCGAAGCCAGAACAATAGAGCGAAGAGTCTCCATACAGAATTTGGATACCTTCACAAATTTGTTCAAAGACTTGAGATTGAGAATGGGCCAGGAGGTTCCATTCGGCTTCGGAACTAGGAACAACGTTGAATAGTACCCCCTGCCCCTCTGAGACAGAGGCACCAGGAGGGATTGTACCACCAAATGTAGAGTGTTTGCTTTTAACGGATCCAAAGGGATAATTGTCGAGCAAAACTGGTAAGGGGGACGTTTCTTGAAAGAGATGGCGTATCTGTGAGTGACGACTTCCCTCACCCAGGCGTCTGAAGTGGTCTGTAACTATAGCCTGGAGTCCCGCCCCGTCATGCAGCAGGCTTGTCTGGTTTGGAAGCAGGCTAATGTGCAGTCCAAGAACGTTTAAGTTTGGGCTTAGAGGTTTTGGAAGTGCAAGCCTGTTTCGGGTACGTCTGACCCTTTGCTTTACTTGGAGGTCGAAAGAAATGAAAGGAGGTACTTTTAGCCTTCAGAGCCGAAGGATTAGTACTTGGCAGACATGCAGTTTTAGCAGACGCTAACTCAGCAACAATCTTGTTCAAATCTTCCCCAAATAGTATGTCTCCCTTAAAAAGGGGATCACCTCCAAGGTCTTTTTAGAGTCCAGGTCCACCGACCAGGACCGCAACCACAGAATCCGGTGAGCCAGAATGGACATAGTAGACGCTTTGGCCGCCAGAACACCGGCATCAGAGTCCGCCTCCTGAATGTAATGAGAGGCTGTGGTAATATATGAAAGACACGGTCTGGCATTATCAGAAAATTCAGAGGTAGCTCTGCCAGCAACAGCTTGAACCCAGGCTTCAATACCTTTTGTAGCCCAAGAAGCTGCTATAGTGGGTCTATATACAGCACCTGCAAGAGTGTAAATAGTTTTCAAGCAACCCTCCACACGCTTATCCGTCGGTTCCTTCAGAGAGGTGACAGTAGTGACAGGCAGAGTAGAAGACACCACAAGACAAGCTACATGTTAGTCCACCGACGGTGGTGTTTCCAAATTCTTACTTAACTCTGCAGAGAGGGGATAATGAGCTAGCATCTTTTTAGACAGGGAGAATTTCTTTCCTGGAGACTCCTAGGATTCCTGACGTATGTCAACTAAACGGTCAGAATGTGGCAAAACGAATTTAGTAACCTTCTGACGTTTGTACTTATCAGGTTTCCGTTTCTGGAGGGTCAGTTTTGTCATCAATCTGAAGAATCAGTTTGATAGCCTCCAAGAGGTCAGGAACATCAACCTGTGTTGTAGATTCCTCATCAGAAGCATCTGCATCAGTGTCTGAGGGATCGGTATATTCCCCATCCTCATCGGATGAAGTATCAAAAACATGAGCGGATTGTGAGGAAGAAATGGCCCGCTTAGATGACCCTTTGGTCCTAGGAGGGCATGGGTTAGGCTTTTGGTTAACCAAAGACTGATTTAACTGCTGTAACTGAGTCGACAGAGCATCTGCCCATGGCGGATTTACGACAGGGACAATATGTGATTGTAATGGCACAGGAGGTCCCACAGGGGGCATACATCTCGTAACTAGCGTAGTCAGTAAATTAGAAAAAGCAGCCCAAGGTGGGTCTTGGAGTGCCACCAGTGCTGCAGACTGACTGAGGGGTACAAAACCCCCGGTACCTGGACCCTCAGCTGGAATATTTTCCTCAGATAAGTCCGCGGTGTCTGCACTGCATGACGCAGGATTAGCCACGGATCTCCCGCCCTGCGTAGCAGACGTTATTTGGAAACGTAGCCTTAGGGTGTAACAGTACAATATAGCCAGACACAGTACCTGTTAGGTTCCTGGTGCTCAGAACAAGGGAGATGTTATGAAGCGAGTCCAGAGCACCAGGACGGAATGCTGGGAAATGGGAATGGAAAGGGAATAGCCCCTGGCGCCCTATCTCCGTTGTCTCACCCGTGCTGTCAGTACACTCTTGCGAGACTATGGTTGCTTGAGCCCATGGCAGCCGCGTTTGAAGGGCGGATTACGTCTGCCCAACTTCGATGCCCCCTCAGGTCTTAATGAGAGACAAAGAGTGAACCGAGACAGGGTGATAACAAGGGGCCCTCTGACTAAACAACAAGGCCAGGGGCTACTAACAAACCTAAAGCCAAAGTATGTGCGGCTTGCCGCCAAAGGAAAAGAACAACAAAGGAAATGCTGACCACACGCCGACAATACTTTTGTGTACCGGCGGTGACAGCATAAGCAGAACCCTCTGCAAAACACCAGTGACAGAAATAATAAGGGAATACAGCGGCCTAAGCCAACGGACGCGGCCGTGCCGCTACTCACGGAACCGGTACGAATACTGGCAAACGGACAGGAACTCCCAATGCTGCTGACACAGACTCTCAGAACTGGAGGACAGGCAGAATCCCAAACGACAGACCGGTGGACACCAAGAAGCCAGAAACTTGCACAGGCAAAGGTACTGGACCTCAGGACAGGAACGCCTCACGGCAGGACACGGGATCAGACATAGGAATCGACACAGGGACTGACACAGGAATCGACACAGGAAGCTCAGGAACTAGCAGGAACCAAGCTCAGAACTCAAGCAGACTGAAAACCCAGGAATATCACCAGCATCTGTGAATTGCAATCAGCCAGCATATAACAGAGAGGCCTAATTAATAATCCCATGCAGCTGCCTTGTTGCATGATTCCAAACTGACCAGATGCAATTAGCAGCCAGGTGAGGCTGAACACAAGGGAACAAGCTGCAATTACACAGACTCACCAGCGGCAGCAGACAAGAGTATTCCAAAACAGAGCAACAGGAAATCCTGGCATGCAAGACAACTTTATAAACATAAAATAGGAATGAACCACTACCTGTGGTTCATAACAGTACCTGACAAAAAACCTCTGTGGAGTGTGACTGCAAATACAGAACACAAACAGAGGATTTAAGTGGTATATGGTGACAAATACACAGAGAAAAATACAAAATAGTATATCCTGTGAAACCCTAAATTATATGAGGACCCTGACGCACTTAGCCCCCTTCAGGGTACAGAATATAGGGATGGCAATATGTGTGAGATACACAGAATAGGAACCACACAGGAGCTTTAGGCACACACAGTCACATTTACAATGCAGTAATTATTACATATAACAATAAAACTGCACTGGACTAGTAATACTACATATAGCTATGTACGTATACAGATATAACAAAGCACAGTAAAAACTGGATGTACATCACAGAATACTTTTACTAAATATTCCTGCAGTTATGCCCTTGTTCTTAACTAACACTGTCTAAACGACATGTAGAATACTTAAGTGTCCTGTAAATGCACAGCGCTGATGAGGCAGGCGGCTTTACAGAGGAGACAGTGGCCAGCAGTCCAATAATCAGCTCAGCTCTGTGTAATTGCGCCCAACCGCTGACAGGGAGTGAGGGAGAGAGATGCAGCTCCAGGGCGGGAACATCTGCTGTAGATGGCGCCTGGGGGAGGGGCTACAGGTCAGCGCCTTATCCCCTCTGCTGGACTTCACCACCGGGTACTATGGAGCATGTATTAAACGGATTTTAGTAAATCCGACCTGTGCTCCTTGCCCTGGTGGATATAGTGGGGTCCCTGTACGGTCACAGTGTCCACGCCAGCGGCGTGGTTCGACTCCGGAGATCGCGATCCCTATCGTGCGGCCACGCGATCCAGGAGAGCAGCGGCAGTATGTATGCCTGATGAGACCGGAGCGCCTCCGCTGTAAGTACCCGGCAACCAGGGTGCGGGAGTATACAGTGCCGCTGGGGGAGGTGAGGGAGCCACAGCACAATATGTCAGCATGACATATAGCACCAAGTGGCTATGCTGCGGCCTTTGAAGTCTTCTTTCTTCTCAGAAAAGCTCTTTTCAGGGTTGCCTAACGCAGCCTTCCTTGTTAACTGTCTGCACTGCAGGCACCAACTTATAAATTGATCTCCAGTGCCTGGAGGCGGCGATATAGGAGGTGGTGCAGTGCATCCTGGGAACAGTTAAAGCTTTAGCCTGTTGGTGCCTCGGATCAAGATCCAACTCTACACCCCAGTGTTATTCCCTGTGGAATACCAGTGTACCCCGCTGCAGAAATCAGGGCAGAGTGGGCATGTCAGGGCTGCGGTGTTATATACTGCAACACTGCAGCTCTCTGCTGACTTTTGATCTGCATGCTGCTCTGTCCCTCTGTGTATAACGGGGAATAGCTGGGTGAGAGACAGATACCGAGGGGAACGGAGAGCCCACTACTACCAAACTATCTTCCACATGTGGCTGCAACCCGTAGCTGCAGACATTGAACTGTTCTTTGGGCGAATCTGTCTTTGGAGCAGACTGTGCACACACTGCAAGTGCAGCCATTCCATCCTAGCTGCCTCGGCTCCCATCACCGGTCACACTAATGATTAGCAACAGGAACGCATGCCCCCTGCCCTCCCTGACTCCTGCACTCAGCTAAGCTCACTGGCCAGAGCCTCAGCCCAGTGAGTGACGTCTCCTGGGATAACCTCCCTCCCCCGGCTGCTATGCTGCACATGGCCCCTGGCGCAGTCCGGATTCATGAAGGAAAGTTTAAGAATCCGGAGGATTTGTGTACATTTCTATGGCAACGGGAGACTCCTCATTGAACTGGGAGTCTCCCGCAGGATGTGGGATGGTAGGCAACTATGCAATATGTACAGTATTAAATGCATTGTCACACTAGTGGTAAAATATCCTGTGTTAGTGGATTCGTGGGCTAAAGGGCAGACTAATTGGCCATCTGCATACACTCTTTCTGTGGTCACTGATTTTTTATTGTGACAACTGCTCATGGTTTGCAGAAATTAAATAATTGGTTCATAGAACAACCAACTATAAAAATTTTACCTTGCCCCCATTATCTAGCTGTTCTATAACTTGGGAATAAAACATCAGATCTGTATACAAACTGTGGAAATAGTAAGGCACACAGACTGAAGATACTTAAACAAAGGCTATTTATTAAAGTATGGTAATGTGTCACCAAGAGTGCTAAACTATTTCTACAATTTCTGAATATTTCCTCTAGCACCTGGAACATCTCATCTTGCTGGTAGAAGTTCCCACCGCCTGCAGTTTTGTCTAAAAAAAGTGCTTTGTATGCATGGAGTGAAGCTGAGGGCAGAATAAAGGACAACCTCCAGATAGTGTGTCTGGGGAATGAGGGGAGAGAGTTATAGGGAGGAATTCAATTGTTTTTCTTCTGGCAGCCACCAGATGGTGCCCAAATGGAGCTATTCAATTATAGCTCCATTCGGGTGTGATGGCTCTCGGTGTCTGCTTTTAAGCTCGCACCCAGAGGTGCTACTATGACCATTATCTACTCACTAGTCATTTCCAAATTGGACTACTGTAATCTCCTCCTAACTGGCATGCCTGACAAATGCCACTCTCCACTCCAATATATCCTCAATGCTACAGTCTGGCTCATCTTCTTCTTGGCTTCCCTTTCCTTTCAGAATCCAATTCAAACTTATCGCACTCGCTTGCAAAGCCCTCACCCACTCCTCTACCATTTACATCTCTGACCTTATCTCCCTCTACACTCCCCACCCATCCTCCTCGCTATGCTAATGCACGCCACCTCTCCTGCCTACTGATTACTTCCTCCCACTCCTACCTTCAAGATTTCTCACGTGCTGCTCCCTTTCTCTGGAATTCTCTACCTCTCCCCCTCAGACTCTACACTTCTCTATAAAACTTCAAACGGGTCTTAACACCCACTTCTTCACCAAACTCAGCCTAATCTCATCCTAACCCACTGTTCCATGCTCACTGTCTACCACATCTGTGTCACCCCTGTCCGTCTGCCCTTCCCCTTTAGAATGTAAGCTCTCACAAGTAGGGTCCTCAACCCCCATGTGCTTATCTTTTGTTTACTTAAACCGTCTTCTGCCACCCTGATACTTATGTCAGTGTCGTCTGCTGCTGTAGCTATGTTTATTTACCCTGTACTTGTACTATATTGTCTTCAACTGTAAGTCACTATTTTCCTGTTTTGATTATTTTGTTTATGTATTCTGTAATTGGGCGTAACTTCAGCAAATTTTAACATGCTGAACAATGCACTAAAGGACATAGATTGGGGAACTTTGTTTCCGAAAAAAAACCACGGTCGAAATGTGGGATGTTTTTAAAACGATGCTTGACAAATACAGTTGTGCTCATAAGTGATGGGCACGATTTCGAAGAGTGCACAGGGAATGGGAGCATAGGCGTGCGCAGGAGCTGACACAGGGAGTCTCCCCCCACCGCCACATTATGGTCTAATCTAACACCGTCCCGTCCCCCCCATCCAGGATATAGACTGCTTACCTGGGCGGCCCATGTGAGCAGTCTTGTGTCCCACAGTAAAGGGTGGAGGAGGTAGTCCATTACCCCTGTGTTGGCTCCTGTGTATACCTATTATTATTACCCTTTATTTATATCATAGTAACATAGTTGGTGGGGTTGAAAAAATACTAGTAGTCCATCGAGTTTAACCTGAATTATATTGCATTCCCTATTCTATTTAGGTTAAAAGGGTATATCCTTGTATATCTTTTAAAGAATTGTTTAGGGTTAATTTTACTCTCCTTAGCAATTTGCTTTTCGTTTTCTATTTTAGCTGCTCTGATTTCCTTTTTGCATTTTTTGTTACATTCCTTGTAGTACTGGAATTAATCCACCTTACTCTCTGATTTGAAAGATTTGAATGTTTGCCTCTTTTTATCCATTTCTTCCTTAACTTTTTTTTTTAACCACATTAGTTTGAATTTAATACTGTACTCTTATTTTTATTGCCCAAGGGGATGCACTTATGGGTATACAGTTGTGCTCATAAGTTTACATACCCTAGCAGAATTTGTGATTTTCTGGCCATTTGTCAGAGAATATGAATGATAATTCACAAACTTTTCTTTCACTCATGGTTAGGGAATGCAATATAATTCAGGTTAAACTCAATGGACTACTAGTAATTTTTCAACCCCACCAACTATGTTCTATGATAAAAGTAAAGGATAATAATAAATAAGATTTTAAACCTACCGGTAAATCTTTTTCTCGTAGTCCGTAGAGGATGCTGGGACTCCGTAAGGACCATGGGGATAGACGGGCTCAGCAGGAGACATGGGCACTTTAAGAAAGACTTTGACTCTGGGTGTGCACTGGCTCCTCCCTCTATGCCCCTCCTCCAGACCTCAGTTAGAGAAACTGTGCCCAGAGGAGACGGACAGTACAAGGAAAGGATTTTTGTAATCAAAGGGCAAGATTCATACCAGCCACACCAATCACACCGTATAACTTGTGATATACTACCCAGTTAACAGTATGAAAAAACAACATAGCATCAGTCCAAGACCGATGAAACTATAACATAACCCTTATTTAAGCAATAACTATATACAAGTCTTGCAGAAGTAGTCCGCACTTGGGACGGGCGCCCAGCATCCTCTACGGACTACGAGAAAAAGATTTACCGGTAGGTTTAAAATCTTATTTTATCTAACGTCCTAGAGGATGCTGGGACTCCGTAAGGACCATGGGGATTATACCAAAGCTCCCAAACGGGCGGGAGAATGCGGATGACTCTGAAGCACCGATTGAGCAAACAGGATGTGCTCCTCAGCCAGGGTATCAAACTTATAAAACTTTGCAAAGGTGTTTGACCCCGACCAAGTAGCAGCTCGACACAGCTTTAGTGCCGAGACCCCTCGGGCAGCCGCCCAAGACGAGCCCACCTTCCTAGTGGAATGGGCCTTAACCGATTTTGGCAACGGCAATCCTGCCGTAGAATGCGCCTGCTGGATCGTGTTACAGATCCAGCGAGCAATAGTCTGCTTTGAAGCAGGGCCGCCAACTTTGTTGGCTGCATACAGGACAAACAGTGCTTCTGTTTTTCTGATCCTAGCCGTTCTGGCCACGTAAATTTTCAAAGCCCTGACCACATCAAGGGACTCGGAATCCTCCAAGTCACGAGTAGCGACAGGCACGACAATAGGTTGGTTCATATGAAAGGATAAGACCACCTTAGGTAGGAATTGAGGACGGGTCCGCAACTCCGCTCTATCCATATGCAAAACCAGATAGGGGCTTTTATGTGATAAAGCCGCCAATTCCGAAACTCGCCTAGCCGAAGCCAAGGCCAACAACATGACTACCTTCCAAGTGAGATATTTCAACTCCACTGTTTTCAGTGGTTCACACCAATGGGACTTAAGGAAACTTAACACCACGTTAATGTCCCAAGGCGCCACCAGAGGTACAAAAGGAGGCTGAATATGCAGTACTCCCTTCACAAAAGTCTGTACTTCAGGTAAAGAGGAAAATTCCTTTTGAAAGAAAATGGATAAGGCCGAAATTTGAACTTTAATGGAGCTTAATTTTAGTCCCAAATTCACTCCAGTTTGTAGGAAGTGAAGAAAACGGCCTAAATGGAATTCCTCCCTAGGAGCATTCCTGGCCTCACACCAAGAAACATATTTTCGCCATATTCGGTGATAATGTTTAGACGTCACTGCCTTCCTAGCCTTTATTAGCGTAGGAATGACCTCATCCGGAATACCCTTTTCCGCTAGGATCCGGCGTTCAACCGCCATGCCGTCAAACGCAGCCGCGGTAAGTCTTGGAACAGACAGGGACCTTGTTGTAACAGGTCCTGCCTTAGAGGAAGAGGCCACGGATATTCTGTGAGCATTTCTTGCAGATCCGGATACCAGGTCCTTCGTGGCCAATCTGGAACAATGAGAATTATTCTCACTCCTCTTTTTCTTATTATCCTCAACACCTTGGGTATGAGAGGAAGAGGAGGAAACACACATACCGACTGGAACACCCACGGTGTCACTAGGGCGTCCACAGCTACCGCCTGAGGGTCTCTTGACCTGGCGCAATACCTTTGTAGCTTTTTGTTGAGACGGGATGCCATCATGTCTATTTGGGGTAGTCCCCACCGACTTGCAATCTGCGCGAAGACTTCCTGATGAAGTCCCCACTCTCCCGGATGCAGATCGTGTCTGCTGAGGAAGTCTGCTTCCCAGTTGTCCACTCCCGGAATGAACACTGCTGACAGAGTGCTTACATGACTCTCCGCCCAGCGAAGAATTCTGGTGGCTTCCGCCATTGCCACTCTGCTCCTTGTGCCGCCTTGGCGGTTTACATGAGCTAATGCGGTGATGTTGTCTGACTGGATCAGAACTGGTCGATTGCGAAGTAAGATCTCCGCTTGACGTAGGGCGTTGTATATGGCCCTTAGTTCCAGGATGTTGATGTGAAGACAAGAAAGTCCTTGGAAATTTCATCCCTGTGTGACTGCTCCCCAACCTCGGAGGCTCGCGTCCGTGGTCACCAGGATCCAGTCCTGAATGCCGAACCTGCGGCCCTCTAGAAGGTGAGCACTGTTTAGCCACCAAAGGAGAGATACTCTGGCCCTGGGGGACATGGTGATCCGCTGATGCAGGTGCGACCCGGACCATTTGTCCAATAGGTCCCATTGGAAGATCCTTACATGGAATCTGCCGTATGGAATGGCTTCGTATGTTGCCACCATCTTTCCCAGAACTTGAGTGCAATGATGTACTGACACTTGTTTTGGTTTCAACAGGTTCATGACTAGAGTCATGAGTTCCTGCGCTTTTTCCGTCGGAAGAAAAACCGTCTTCTGGTCTGTGTCCAGAATCATGGCCAAGAAGGGCAGACGAGTTGTAGGATTCAGCTGCAACTTTGGAATATTGAGAATCCAGCCGTGTCGCTGTAACACATTCAGTGAAAGAGATACGCTGTTCAGCAACTTCTCCCGTGATCTCGCTTTTATGAGGAGATCGTCCAAGTACGGGATAATTGTGACACCCTGCTTGCGTAGGAGCACCATCATTTCCGCCATTACCTTGGTGAAAATTCTCAGGCCCGTGGACAGCCCAAACGGCAACATCTGAAATTGGTAATGATAATCCTGTACCGCAAATCTCAGGTACGCCTGATGAGGAGGATATATGGGAACATGCAGGTATGCATCCTTTATGTCCAGAGATACCAAAAATCTCCCCCTTCTAGGCTGGCGATTACCGCCCTGAGCGATTCCATCTTGAACTTGAACCGTTTTAAGTAAAGGTTCAGGGATTTTAAATTTAAAATGGGTCTGACCGAACCGTCCAGTTTCGGGACCACAAACAGAGTTGAGTAGTACCCCTGCCCTCTTTGAAGCAGGGGAACCTCTACCACCACTTGTTGAAGACACAATTTGTGAATCACATGTAACACTATCTCCCTTTCCAGGGGGTGTTTAGGTAGGGCCGATTTGAAAAATCGGCGAGGAGGCACCTCTTCGAATAACAGCTTGTAACCCTGGGAAACAATTTCTATTGCCCATGGATCCACCTGTTAGTGGACCCAGACGTGGCTGAACAGTCGAAGACGTGCCCCCACAGGAGCGGACTCCCTCAGGGGAGCCCCAGCGTCATGCGGTGGATTTTGCAGAGGCCGGGGAGGACTTCTGTTCCTGGGAACTAGCTGTGTTGTGCAGCTTTTTCCCTCTGCCCTTACCTCTGGCAAGAAAGGATGATCCACGTGCTCTCTTGCTTTTATTGGAACGAAAGGACTGCATTTGATAATGAGGCGCTTTCTTAGATTGTAAGGGAATATATGGCAAAAAATTTGATTTACCTGCCGTAGCCGTGCAGACGAGGTCTGAGAGTCCCTCTCCAAACAATTCCTCACCCTTGTAAGGCAACAACTCCATATGTCTCTTGGAGTTGGCATCACCAGTCCACTGTCGGGTCCATAAGACACGCCTAGCAGAAATAGACATAGCTTTTATCCTGGAACCCAGTAAACTAATGTCTCTTAGAGCATCCCACATATACAAGACAGCATCTTTTATATGCCCTAGGGTCAGTAAAATGGTATCCTTATCAAAAATCTCAATATCCGTTGATAAGGAATCTATCCATGCTACTACAGCACTACAAACTCAGGCCGACGCAATAGCCGGTCTGAGTAACGTACCAGAATGTGTGTAAATGGACTTCAAGGTAACCTCCTGCTTGCGGTCAGCAGGATCCTTGAGGGTAGCCGTATATTGGGATGGAAGCGCTATCTTTTTTGATAAGCGTGTCAAGGCCTTGTCCACCCTAGGGGAGGATTCCCACCGTATCCTGTCCTGCGACGGGAAAGGATACGCTGTTAGGATCCTTTTGGGAATCTGCAGTTTTTTTGTCTGGAGTTTCCCACGCTTTTTCACATAATTCGTTCAGCTCATGTGAGGAGGGAAAGGAGACCTCAGGTTTCTTTCCCTTATACATGTGTACCCTCGTGTCAGGGACAGGGGGTTCCTCAGTGATATGCAACACATCTTTTATTGCGATAATCATATATCGAATACATTTAGCCACCCTTGGCTGTAATTTTGTATCATCGTAATCGACACTGGAGTCTGAATCCGTGTCTGTATCTGTGTCAACTATTTGGGATAGTGGCCGCTTCTGAGACCCCGAAGGTCCCGGCGACATAGGGACAGGCATGGGTTGACTCCCTGACTGTGCCCCACCTTCGGCTATGTCTAGCCTTTTGTGCAATAAATTAACATTTGCACTTAAAACATTCCACATATCCATCCAGTCCGGCGTCTGCACCGCCGACGGAGACCTAACATTCATAAACTCCCCCTTCTCCTTAGGTGAGCCCTCAACCTCAGACATGTCGACACACACGTACCGACACACCACACATACACAGGGAAGCTCTTTTCTGAAGACAGGTTCCCCACCAGGCTCTTTGGAGAGACAGAGAGAGAGTATGCCAGCACACACCCCAGCGCTATATGACCCTGGAAAAAACACAGTATGTTTACCCAGTAGCGCGGTTTTGTGTATATGCGCCAATTATGTGCCCCCCCTCTACTTTAAAACCCTCTGTCACCGTGTGTCAAGCAGGGAAGAGTCCGGGGAGCTTCCTCTCAGCGGTGCTGTGGAGAAAAATGGCGCTGGTGAGTGCTGAGTGCCCAGCTGTACATGTATATATCTATCTTTGCCATAAGAGAGGTTTATATTGCTGCCGAGGGCGCCCCCCCCTGCGCCCTGCACCCTTACAGTGACCGAAGTGTGTGAGGTGAAGGGGAGCAATGGCGCACAGCTGCAGTGCTGTGCGTTACCTCAGTGAAGATCCAAGTGTCTTCTGCCGCCTCAGATGGTCTTTTCCTCACATACTCACCCGGCTTCTTTCTTCCGGCTCTGCGAGGAGGACGGCGGCGCGGTCCTGGGACGGACGGCGAGGGTGAGACCTGCGTACCGATCCCGCTGAAGCTAATGGTGTCAAGTAGCCTAAGAAACAGAGCTCTGAAACTCAGAGAAGTGGGTCTGTTTCTCTCTCCTCAGTCCCTCGATGCAGGGAGTCTGTTGCCAGCAGGCTCCCTGAAAATAAAAAACCTAACAAAAATGCTTTCTTACAGGAAACTCAGGAGAGCTCCTGAAATGCACCCAGTCTCCACTGGGCACAGTATCAAACCGAGGTCTGGAGGAGGGGCATAGAGGGAGGAGCCAGTGCACACCCAGAGTCAAAGTCTTTCTTAAAGTGCCCATGTCTCCTGCGGAGCCCGTCTATCCCCATGGTCCTTACGGAGTCCCAGCATCCTCTAGGACGTTAGAGATAATAATAATAATAATAATAATAATAATAATAATAATAATAGGCGGACACAGGAGCCGACACGGGGGTAATGGACTACCTCCTCCACCCTTTCATGTGGGACATAAGACTGCTCACCTGGGCCCCCCAGGTAAGCAGTCTATATCCTGGATGGGGGGGACGGGACGGTGTTAGAGTAGACCATAATGTGGCGGTGGGGGGAGACTCCCCGAGCAGCACCCCTGTGTCAGCTCCTGCGCACGCCTATTCTCCCATTCCCTGTGCACTCTTCGAAATCGTGCCCATCACTTTGTTGGTTTTAGTCACGTAAAGCACATACAATTGAATATCGCCTCTGTGATCTCCTGTCACTTTAGACGGGAGATTGGGCGTGATAATCAATTGAATACCACCCATATTGTCATACGTGAGGTAGATGAGGAGAATGGATATTAGCAGGGGGAAGTTTGATGAGCTCCATATCGGACAAGATTAGTTTAAAGGTACTATGGAGACATCCAGCTGGAGATGGCTGGTGGGCAATTTATGATTGAAGAGAACAGGAGAGAGGTTTGAGGAGGAAAGTTACATTTTAGTGTCATAAACGTACACGTCATAGTGAAGGCCAAATGAGCAAATGAGCTCATATAGAAAAAAGAGTGTAGAGAGAGAGAGAGAGAGAAGAGGCGGAAACTGAGCTATAAATCACTCCACATTATATAGGAAAAGGAGAGTAGCGATATTCAGAATTGCAACACTGAATTGGCAGAGGTAGGAGGATAATAAGGAGCAGACAAAAACTGAATAACGATGGATTGGAGGCGGTCAAGTAGAGGTGAATCAACAGACAGAGGTCAAGGGTTAAGTTTGGAGAAATTACTTAGCAATTTAGCAAAAGGTATATGAGTGAAGAGGGCAGAAGACCAAGTTAAGAGAGTTGAGAAGGAAGTGGGTATAGGGGTGTAGCATGTTATGCCGTAGCTTGGGATTCCGGCGTTGGGATCCCGACCGCCGGCATGCAGGCTGCGGGGTGAGGGCAAAAGAGCCCTTTGCAGGCTTGCTGCATTCGCCATGCTGCAGGCACGGTGGCGCACTATGCACGCCACGCTATTTAGTCTCCCTCCAGGGGTGTCGTGGACACCCCAGGAGGGAGAATAGTTGTCGGTATGCTGGCTGTCGGGATTCCAGTGTCGGTATGGTGAGCGCCGGGATCCCGACAGCCAGCAAATTAAATGCCTCCCGGGTATAGAGCAGATCTATTTAACTGGCAGCCTGCGACCTGATATACTGAGCGCAGTGATGTGCAGCAGCCAACAAAAATCATATGAAGCACAACGGAACTTGGCATGGAAAAAAGCTGCGACTACGGCATTGTAGTTATAGAGATTCAGACTCCGTCTCACACAGATACAGTGCACATTAAATTAAGTCTTCTGGTGCATCCTAGTCATATTGCTTTGTGACAGATGCATTTTCATGTAAAAAGATGCAAAAACAAATACCAGGCACTAACAGAGTCCCACAGGACTTGACACCTTGATAGGGACTATTTGGTGCAACGGCAGCAATAATGTATGAGGACACATCTGTATATCACTCTCCATTATACTGCTCACCTTCATTATGTGTACAGGCAAATTAACAACAGTGGGAGCAGTAATTTGCAACAATTTTTAGGGGTTTTTTGTAAACGTTATTAAGTACTTGATTTTAAATAAATAAAATGCACCAATGTTTCTATAAATATCTAGCTATGTTTTATCATCATGGATTCACTTCTGGATTTTATCCATGAACATATTTCTCACTGTGAGACAGATGGTCTGGTTACACATAATAGGACCATGTAATGAAAACGTATCAAAACAATGGGGGTAATTCAGAGTTGATCGCAGCAGCAAATTTGTTATCAGTTGGGCAAAACCATGTGCACTGCAGGAGGGGCAGATAAAACATTTGCAGAGAGCGTTAGATTTGGGTGGGTTATTCTGTTTCTGTGCGGGGTAAATACTGGCTGCTTTATTTTTACACTGCAATTTAGATTTCAGTTTGAACACCCCCCACCCAAATCTAACTCTCTCTGCACGTTATATCTGCCCCTCCTGCAGTGCACATGGTTTTGCCCAACTGCTAACAAATTTGCTGCTACGATCAACTCTGTATTAGGCCCAATATGTACAAGGCTGGGGTTTATAAGTATATACTCAGTCAATATTTATAAACACTTGTAAGCTATGCAACATAGATTTAAAATAGATAGCCAGTTTATACACTGAAAAAATGTAACTTTACAACCATAGCAAAGTTACCAATACAAACTATTTTTTCTTTGTTGTAAATTATTATCTAGTGCTATGATCTGAGGAGGGATAAACACAGAGAGGCAAAAATATAATTATATAATTATGATCAAATTATAGTTTAGATGGATTGCAGAAGGAAATAATGATTTTTTTTTAAAGATGAAAGGGGATGTTGAACAGGCACACATTAAATGAATGACCTTCCTGATCCAAGTAAATATGTTACCTTATCTCCACTTCCATCTTTCATTTAATGACAAGTGTTCTGCAAAAGTTACCAGACACAGAAGACCCTTGTTTACACATATTCAATTCACTGAACACCACTTTAATTAAAACGTACTAAAAGCAAGACAACACTTTTTAAAACAGTAAAAAAAATCAAAACCTTTTATAGCTGGATTTATAACTACTTTTACAAAATGATTGCAGGAATGGAGAAAAGTGAATTAGAAATGTAAAGAAATACAATTCAAAAAAAGAAAAGAACATAAATAGCAGCACTCTTGTATTGGCAACTAGCGGAATACCATGCTTCGCTATGGAATTTCAAGTATTTACGTGCGTATAACTTTAATTTTGAAGGACTTCCTGGTAAACTAATTAGACTTACAACAGGACACGCTCCGCTACCACCCGACCGGCCGTCCCCGGATTGATGCCGTCAAAAGGCTGGTGATGAGGATAATAATCCGAATCCTTCTCTGACCCGTCCCGCCTCTTATGCTGCCCAGCTCATTGCTGTAAATGCTGGGACGTCAGGCCAAGCTCCGCACACTGTATGTTAAATATGGAAGGTTTGCAGGGATAGGCTGACTCTATTCCAAATGGCCCTAGGTCTTCTTGCTTAGCTTCTCGCTCTCCTTAGGGCTCATCCTTCGAGGTAAAAACGTAAATATTTTAGGGCTGTAACACACACTCCGGTTTTTCCCGGATGGCAAAAAGCCGGACAAACTTTGTCCGGCTTTTTGCCATCCGGGAGAAACCGGCAGAGTCTGTCACACAGGACGGCTTTGAGCCGTGTGTGATGCTGTGCGCATGCGCAGCATTAGACACGGCTTGGGGAAAACCATTGTGTGTGAAAGCTCCCCTTCACACACACGGTTTACTGGCTGCAAAGACGGCCAGGCGCCCGCCCGGCAGCCGGACCTTCCAGTGGTGAGACCCGGCTGCACCCGGCAGCCGGGCCGGGACCATGTCGTGTGTAAGGACACATTGCGCTGCATGTGTCTTTACATCACGGCAGCGGTTTAAAGCCGGCCGGGTGTTGCCGGGCGGCGCCAGCCACCTCGTGTGTTTCGGCCCTTAAGGTCACTGAAAGAGCTGTCTGTTCCCTTTACACAGCAGACAAGCAGTTGCTGACTATCAAGCTTTCCTTTAACACTTTTAAGAGTCAAAATATCTCTCTCTCCTTTCCTCCCATTGCTCTCTGACAGGTTCGGCAATGTTCAGTTCAAGTGACAGGTTAATCTCTGAAAATTGAGACACTATCCTCTCCTCACTGGAAATCGGTTGGTTAAGTATTTATATTTGAAATTATACATACAGGTTGAGTATCCCTTAACCAAAATTTAAAATTCCAAATTTTCGGGTCCCCTGCTGAGATAATACATATGTTATTATCTCAGTACGGGACCCAAAAAATAAGATTTTACTCACCGGTAAATCTATTTCTCGTAGTCCGTAGTGGATGCTGGGACTCCGTAAGGACCATGGGGATTAGCGGCTCCGCAGGAGACTGGGCACAACTAAAGAAAGCTTTAGGACTACCTGGTGTGCACTGGCTCCTCCCACTAAGACCCTCCTCCAGACCTCAGTTAGGATACTGTGCCCGGAAGAGCTGACACAATAAGGAAGGATTTTGAATCCCGGGTAAGACTCATACCAGCCACACCAATCACACCGTATAACTCGTGATACTATACCCAGTTAACAGTATGAAATATAACTGAGCCTCTCAAC
Source organism: Pseudophryne corroboree (assembly GCF_028390025.1). Lineage (NCBI taxonomy): Eukaryota > Metazoa > Chordata > Amphibia > Anura > Myobatrachidae > Pseudophryne > Pseudophryne corroboree. The sequence goes on from NC_086445.1 coordinate 356,320,260, forward strand.
AGATGGCTCAACAATAACCCTTTAGTTAGGCAATAACTATATACAAGTATTGCAGACAATCCGCACTTGGGACGGGCGCCCAGCATCCACTACGGACTACGAGAAATAGATTTACCGGTGAGTAAAATCTTATTTTCTCTGACGTCCTAAGTGGATGCTGGGACTCCGTAAGGACCATGGGGATTATACCAAAGCTCCCAAACGGGCGGGAGAGTGCGGATGACTCTGCAGCACCGAATGAGCAAACTCTAGGTCCTCCTCAGCCAGGGTATCAAACTTGTAGACTCTTGCAAAAGTGTTTGAACCCGACCAAGTAACAGCTCGGCAAAATTGTAAAGCCGAGACCCCTCGGGCAGCCGCCCAAGAAGAGCCCCTTTCCTCGTGGAATGGGCTTTTACAGATTTAGGGTGCGGCAGTCGAGCCGCAGAATGTGCAAGTTGAATCGTGCTACAGATCCAGCGAGCAACCGTCTGCTTAGAAGCAGGAGCACCCAGCTTGTTGGGTGCATACAGGAGAAATAGCGAGTCAGTTTTCCTGACTCCAGCTGTCCTGGAAACATATACTTTTCAGGGCCCTGACTACATCCAGTAACTTGGAATCCTCCAAGTCCCAAGTAGCCGCAGGCACCACAATAGGTTGGTTCACATGAAAAACTGATACCACCTTAGGAAGGAATTGGGAACGAGTCCTCAATTCCGCCTTATCCATATAAAAAACAGATAAAGGCTTTTGTATGACAAAACCGCCAATTCTGATACACGCCTGGCCGACGCCAAGGCCCACAGAATGACCACTTTCCACGTGAGGTATTATAGCTCCACGGATTTAAGTGGCTCAACCCAATGCGACTTCAGGAAATCCAACACCACGTTGAGATCCCATGGTGACACTGGAGGCACAAACGGGGGCTGACTATGCAGCACTCCCTTAACAAAAGTCTGAACTTCAGGCAGTGAAGCCAGTTCAATTTTGGAAGCCAATTTTAGGCCCATAGTCACCTCTGACTGTAGGAAGTGCAGAAATCGACCTAGCTGAAATCTCTCCTTTGGGGCCATCCTGGCCTCAAAGTACGCAACATATTTTCGCCATATGCGGTGATAATGGTTTGCGTTCACTTCTTTCCTAGCTTTAAATAGCGTAGGGATAACTTCCTCCAGAATTCCCTTTTCCTTCAGGATCCGGCGTTCAACCGCCATGCCGTCAACGCAGCCGCGGTACGTCTTGGAACAGACAGGCCCCCTGCTGCAGCAGGTCCTGTCTGAGCGGCAGAGGCCATAGGTCCTCTGAGATCATTTCTTGGAGTTCTGGTTACCAAGCTCTTCTTGGCCAACCCGGAACAATGAGTATAGTTCTTACTCCTCTCCTCCTTATTATTCTCATTACCCTGGGTAAGAGAGGCAGAGAAGGGAACACATACACCGACTGGTACACCCACGGTGTTACCAGAGCGTCCAGAGCTATCGCCTGAGGGTCCTTGACCTGGCGCAATATCTTTGTAACTTTTAGTTGAGGCGGGACGCCATCATGTCCACCTGTGGCCTTTCCCAACGGTGTACAATCATTTGGAAGACTTCTGGATGAAGTCCCCACTCTCCCGGGTGGAGGTCGTGTCTTCTGAGAAAGTCTGCTTCTCAGTTGTCCACTCCGGGAATGAGCACTGCTGACAGTGCTAACACATGATTTTCCGCCCATCGGATAATCCTTGTGGCTTCTGCCATCGCCATCCTGCTTCTTGTGCCGCCCTGTCGGTTTACATGAGCGACCGCCGTGATGTTGTCTGACTGGATCAGCACCGGCCGGTGTTGAAGCAGGGGTCTAGCCTGACTTAGGGCATTGTAAATGCCCTCAGTTCCAGAATATTTATGTGTAGGGAAGTCTCCTGACTTTTCCATAGCCTTTGAAGTTCCTTCCCTGTGTGACTGCCCCCCAGCCTCGAAGGCTGGCATCCGTGGTCACCAGGACCCAGTCCTGTATGCCGAATCTGCGGCCCCCTAGAAGATGAGCACTCTGCAGCCACCACAACAGCGACACCCTGACCCTTGGAGACAGGGTTATCCGCCGATGCATCAGAAGATGCGACCCGGACCACTTGTCCAACAGATCCCACTGGAAAATCCTTGCATGGGACCTGGCGAATGGAATTTCTTCGTAAGAAGCTACCATCTTTCCCAGGGCTCGCGTGCATTGATGCACCGACACCTGTATACGTATTAGGAGGTCTCTGTCTAGAGACAACAACTCCTTGGACTTCTCCTCCGGGAGAAAACCTTTTTATCATGTTCTGTGTCCAGAACCATACCCAGGAACAGTAGACGCGTCGTAGGAACCAGCTGCGACTTTGGAATATTCAGAAACCAGCCGTGCTGTTGTAGCACTTCCCGAGATAGTGCTACTCCGACGAACAACTGCTCCCTGGACCTCGCCTTTATAAGGAGATCGTCCAAGTACGGGATAATTATTTCGGCCATTACCTTGGTAAATACCTCGGTGCCGGGGACAGACCAACGGCAACGTCTGGAATTGGTAATGACAATCCTGTACCACAATATTGAGGTACTCCTGGTGAAGAGGGTAAATAGGGACATGCAGGTAATCATCCTTGATGTCCAGTGATACCATGAAATTCTCCAGGCTTGCAATAATCGCCCTGAGCGATTCCATTTTGAACTTGAACCTTCGTATATAAGTGTTCAAGGCTTTCCATTTTAGAATGGGTCTCACCGAACCGTCTGGTTTCGGTACCACAACATTTTGGAATAGTAACCCCGGCCTTGTTGAAGGAGGGGTACCTTGATTTCACCTGCTGGAAGTACAGCTTGTGAATTGCCGCCAGTACTACCTTTCTCCGAGGGCAGCAGGCAAGGCTGATGTGAGGTAACGGCGAGGGGGAGTCGCCTCGAACTCCAGCCTGTATCCCTGTGATACTATTTGCAGAACCTAGAGATCCACCTGTGGGCAAGCCCACTGGTCCCTGAAGTTCCCGAGACGCGCCCCTACCGCACCTGTCTCCACCTGTGGAGCCCCAGCGTCATGCGGTGGACTCAGAGGAAGCGGGGGAAGATTTTTGATCCTGGGAACTGGCTGCTGGTGCAGCTTTTTTCCTTCTTCCCTTTTCTCTGTGCAGAAAGGAAGCGCCCTTGACCCGCTTGCTTTTCTGAAGCCGAAAGGACTGTACCTGAAAATACAGTGCTTTCTTAGGCTGTGAGGAAACCTGAGGTAAAAAATTTTCTTCCCAGCTGTTGCTGTGGATACGAGGTCCCAGATACCATCCCCAAACAATTCCTCACCCTTATAAGGCAGAAACTCCATGTGCCTTTTACAGGCAGCATCACCTGTCCACTGCCGGGTTTCTAATACCCTCCTGGCAGAATGGACATTGCATTAATTCAGGATGCCAGCCGGCAAATATCCCTCTGTGCATCCTTTATATATAAGACAACGTCTTAAATATGCTCAATGTTAGCAAAATATTATCCCTGTCTTAGCGTATTAAAATTATCTGACAGGGTATCAGACCACGCTGCAGCAGCACTATTTATGCTGAGGCAATTGCAGGTTTCAGTATATAACCTGAGTGTGTAAATACAGACTTCAGGATCGCCTCCTGCTTTTTATCAGCAGGTTCCTTCAAGGTGGCCGTATCCTAAGACAGCAGTGCCACCTTTTGACAAACGTGTGAGCGCCTTATCCACCCTAAGGGATATCTCCCAACGTGACCTATCCTCTGGCGGGAAAGGGTACGCCATCAGTAACTTTTTAGAAATGATCAGTTTCTTATCGGGGGAACCCACGCTTCTTTACACACTTCATTCACTCATCTGATGGGGGAACAAAACACTGGCTGCTTTTTCTCCCCAAAAATAAAACCCCTTTTTTGTGGTACTTGGGTTCATGTCAGAAAATGCGTAACACATTTTTCATTGCCGAGATCATGTAACGGATGTTCCTAGTGGATTGTGTATATGTCTCAACCTCGTCGACACTGGAGTCAGACTCCGTGTCGACATCTGTGTCTGCCATCTGAGGTAACGGGCGTTTTTTGAGCCCCTGATGGCCTTTGAGAACGCCTGGGCAGGCGCGGGCTGAGAAGCCGGCTGTCCCACAGCTGTTACGTCATCCAGCCTTTTATGTAGGAGTTGACACTGTCGGTTAATACCTTCCACCTATCCATCCACTCTGGTGTCGGCTCCACAGGGGGCGACATCCCATTTATCGGCCTCTGCTCCGCCTCCACGTAACCTTCCTCATCCAACATGTCGACACAGCCGTACCGACACACCGCACACACACAGGGAATGCTCTGACTGAGGACAGGACCCCACAAAGTCCTTTGGGGAGACCGAGAGACAGTATGCCAGCACACACCAGAGCGCTATATAATGCAGGGATTAACACCATAACTGAGTGATTTTTCCCCAAATAGCTACTTGTATACCTATATTGCGCCTAAATTTAGTGCCCCCCCTCTCTTTTTAACCCTTTGAGCTGAAAACTACAGGGGAGAGCCTGGGGAGCTGTCTTCCAGCTGCACTGTGAAGAGAAAATGGCGCCATTGTGCTGAGTGAGAAGCCCCGCCCCTTTTTTTCGGCGGACTTTCTCCCGCTTTTTCTGGAATACTGGCAGGGGTAATTTACATCTATATAGCCTCTAGGACTATATATGATGTAGATTTGCCAGCCAAGGTGTCATATATTGCCCTCAGGGCGCCCCCCCCAGCGCCCTGCACCCATCAGTGACCGGAGTGTGAGGTGTACATGAGGAGCAATGGCGCACAGCTGCAGCGCTGTGCGCTACCTTGGTGAAGACCGAAGTCTTCTGCCGCCGATTTTCCGGACTCTTCATGCTTCTGGCTCTGTAAGGGGGACGGCGGCGCGGCTCCGGGAACGAACACCAAGGTCGGGTCCTGCGGTCGATCCCTCTGGAGCTAATGGTGTCCAGTAGCCTAAGAAGCCCAAACTACCACCTGTTAGGTAGGTTCGCTTCTTCTCCCCTTAGTCCCTTGCTGCAGTGAGTCTGTTGCCAGCAGATCTCACTGTAAAATAAAAAACCTAAATATACTTTCTTTCTAGGAGCTCAGGAGAGCCCCTAGTGTGCATCCAGCTCAGCCGGGCTCAAGAATCTAACTGAGGTCTGGAGGAGGGTCTTAGTGGAGGAGCCAGTGCACACCAGGTAGTCCTAAAGCTTTCTTTAGTTGTGCCCAGTCTCCTGCGGAGCCGCTAATCCCCATGGTCCTTACGGAGTCCCAGCATCCACTTAGGACGTCAGAGAAATGTGGTATTTTGTGAACCATTACGCTGCACTTCCTTGCCACTGGCTGTTTTAGAGCAGTCCATTATTAAAACAGGGGAGCCACACCCAGCGATGTTTGACAGACTTTAGGAGTGGTAGTTGATGTGACTCCCCTATTTGAATAATGGAGTGCTCTGCAACTGACACTGCAAGAAAGTCCAGGAACAGAGCATTGGTATCGCCGGCACCATGCATTCTTTATAGCCCCGGCTGGGTGGGCTGTCTTAACTCTCCTTTGTGAGGGGGGAAATTATCGCACCCCTTTTAACCCCTTGTGGGTGGAATTTTGAAAAATACCTTCTTAGTGGGTGCCTACATTACAAAAGCAAGCTACTGTCCAAATTTCAAGTTCCTAGCCCATATGGTTCAGGAGAGTTTGTGATGAGTGAGTGGTATTTGCTGCATGGTGGTGAGAAGATGATGCATTTTCGACCAAATCAAAGACACTATATGCTAATGGAGTTGCACAGGACATGTCACCTCATTCATGCCAGGTATCTCTCCTGCTATGTGGCGTATTGAGGCAAGATGTATGAGAACACATCTGTATGTGTATTATATATATATATATATATATATATATATATATATATATATATATATATATATATATATATATATATATATATTCAAATGCATAAACTCTTATTTTATTGCTTAAGGCACTCCTATTTTTGGTGCCTTCTTAAGCAATAAAACGCTGTATAAAACCTATGCCTGACAACTGTTGAAACAAAACTGAACCGTTGCTTTAGAAAACGGGATGATGACCTGTTTATTGTAAGGATAAGTCCTTTGAGTGCCACTTCTTTGAAGGATAATTGATTGATTGATTGATTGATTGATATATATATATATATATATATATCAAACAGAAAACCCAGCACTCTCCTAGGCAGGAGACCCCATTTCACCGCAAGTCCTAATTGTGTAGTTGTGTTATTTGTGTTGGTGACTGTCTTACCTTTTAAAAGCCATAAGTGTGGCAGGTAAGCTTTAAACAGATAAGCACATTTTCCTCTATGAGACAGCAGTTGCCAGGTTTCTATAAAATCTATGTGACAGTTTGTGATAGAGTAGGACTTGCGGTGAAATGGGGTCCCGTGGAGTGGGCCGCAAGCTTACATGCATTGTACAATTCATAAACCAAAACCCCATTGTTTATTTAGATGTATATTAAAGCATTAAGGTGAATGAAGCTGCCTAGGAGAGTGCTGGGTTTTCTGTTTGGTATATTTGAGTTCGGTGGTCACAGCCCACCGCACCCCAACCCCTGGGAATGGCGAGTGCAGTGGTTCCTCGTATGTGTATGTATATATATATATATCTATATCTATATCTCTATCTCAATAGCCCCAATGTTAACACTCCAAATAGAATATCCACCTGTCTCCACCCTTTGTTCATGTATTCAGTGCCGAGAATGATGCAAGGAAGGTAGGCAGAGGAGTCTGCCTCAAAAGCAATGCATCTGTGACAGCATCTAATTAGAATTAGTGTATTATGGGATAAATATAAAATGTGGATTTAGTATTTGTGTTATTTAATGGCTGGTGATTTGTGGGGAAAGGGTAATGTTGTGTGGGAGCTGGTATATGTAGAGCAGATAATCAATTATATGTGGGGATTCTACTGAGGTGTATAGGAGTCCACTCCTCTCTTAAACTGCATCAAGTTGGGGCCATTACCATTTTAGGAACTATTAATGGAAAATGGGCTGTCTACGAAATGTGAGGGCTATTTAGTTAATTCAGGGAAAATAAGCCTATTTTAAGGATTCAATGAAAATAAACCTATTTATTAAATTTGAAAGGGCTTATTTCAGTAAATAAAACTACTCCTTTGTTTATAGATTGTTCTGCAAAATTCTAAAGAGTTTATTACCTCTGGGATGAGTGACAACATAATTCTAGCTCATTACAATGATTAGATAAATGTGTATGTTTTACGGACTCCATTATACATGTCCTATCCTGTAAGGGTTATGTATATAAACAGTAAATAAACAAGTGCAGAAAATAGGATTTTAATACCTTCCGTTAAATCCTTTTCTCTTAGTCCGAAGAGGATGCTGGGGACTCCAAAAGGACCATGGGGTATAGACGGGATCCGTAGGAGACATGGGCACTTTAAGACTTTAAATGGGTGTGAACTGACTCCTCCCTCTATGCCCCTCCTCCAGACGTCAGTTATAGGAACTGTGCCCAGGGAGACGGACATTTCGAGGAAAAGGATTTTTGTTAACCAAGGGTGAGATACATACCAGCTCGCACCACAACAAACCGTACAACATGGCATTTAACTAAAACCAGTTAACAGCATGAACCAAAGAATCAGCAACAGGCTGATCAAAACCAAAAACACAACCTTTGTGTAACAAAAGCAATAACTATGAACAAGTACTGCAGATAGAGTCCGCACTGGGACGGGCGCCCAGCATCCTCTACGGACTAAGAGAAAAGGATTTACCGGTAGGTATTTCGTCCTAGAGGATGCTGGGGACTCCAAAAGGACCATGGGGATTATACCAAAGCTCCAGACCGGGCGGGAGAGTGCGGATGACTCTGCAGCACCGATTGAGCAAACATGAGGTCCTCATCAGCCAGGGTATCAAACTTGTAGAATTTTGCAAAAGTGTTTGAACCCGACCAAGTAGCTGATCGGCAAAGTTGTAGTGCCGAGACTCCCCGGGCAGCCGCCAAAGATGAGCCCACCTTCCTGGTAGAATGGGCCTTCACTGATTTCGGTAACTGCAATCCAGCCGTAGAATGAGCACGCTGAATCGTATTACAGATCCAGCGTGTGTTATGAACCACAGGTAGTGGTTCATTCCTATTTTATGTTTATAAAGTTGTCTTGCATGCCAGGATTTCCTGTTGCTCTGTTTTAGAATACTCTTGTCTGCTGCCGCTGGTGAGTCTGTGTAATTGCAGCTTGTTCCCTTGTGTTCAGCCTCACCTGGCTGCTAATTGCATCTGGTCAGTTTGGAATCATGCAACAAGGCAGCTGCATGGGATTATTAATTAGGCCTCTCTGTTATATGCTGGCTGTTTGCAATTCACAGATGCTGGTGATATTCCTGGGTTTTCAGTCTGCTTGAGTTCTGAGCTTGGTTCCTGCTAGTTCCTGAGCTTCCTGTGTCGATTCCTGTGTCAGTCCCTGTGTCGATTCCTATGTCTGATCCCGTGTCCTGCCGTGAGGCGTTCCTGTCCTGAGGTCCAGTACCTTTGCCTGTGCAAGTTTCTGGCTTCTTGGTGTCCACCGGTCTGTCGTTTGGGATTCTGCCTGTCCTCCAGTTCTGAGAGTCTGTGTCAGCAGCATTGGGAGTTCCTGTCCGTTTGCCAGTATTCGTACCGGTTCCGTGAGTAGCGGCACGGCCGCGTCTGTTGGCTTAGGCCGCTGTATTCCCTTATTATTTCTGTCACTGGTGTTTTGCAGAGGGTTCTGCTTATGCTGTCACCGCCGGTACACAAGAGTATTGTGTCGGTGTGTGGTCAGCATTTCCTTTGTTGTTCTTTTCCTTTGGCGGCAAGCCGCACATACTTTGGTTTTAGGTTTGTTAGTAGCCCCTGGCCTTGTTGTTTAGTCAGAGGGCCCCTTGTTATCACCCTGTCTCGGTTCACTCTTTGTCTCTCATTAAGACCTGAGGGGGCATCGAAGTTGGGCAGACGTAATCCGCCCTTCAAACGCGGCTGCCATGGGCTCAAGCAACCATAGTCTCGCAAGAGTGTACTGACAGCACGGGTGAGACAACGGAGATAGGGCGCCAGGGGCTATTCCCTTTCCATTCCCCTTTCCCAGCATTACGTCCTGGTGCTCTGGACTCGCTTCATAACATCTCCCTTGTTCTGAGCACCAGGAACCTAACAGCGTGCAATAGTCTGCTTAGAAGCAGGAGCCCCAATCTAGGTGGAAGCATATAGGACAAACAGAGCCTCAGTTTTCCTAACACGAGCCGTTCTGGCTACATAAATTTTCAAAGATCTGACCACATCGAGAGACTTTTAATCAGCCAAGGCTTCAGTAGCCACAGGTACCACAATAGGTTGGTTCATGTGAAACGAAGAAACCACCTTTGGTAGAAATTGTTGACGAGTTCTCAACTCCGCTCTATCCTCGTGGAAAATCAAATCGGGGCTTTTAGGAGACAAAGCCGCCAATTCCAACACCCGCCTTGTGGACGCCAAGGCCAATAGCATGACCACTTTCCAAGTGAGAAATTTCAACTCAACCGTTTGTAAAGGTTCAAACCAATGTGACATAAGGAACTGTAATACCACATTAAGGTCCCATGGTGCCACTGGGGGCACAAATGGAGGCTGGATGTGCAGCACGCCTTTCACAAAAGTCTGTACTTCTGGAAGCGAGGCCAATTCCCTTTGAAAGAAAATTGATAAGGCCAAAAACTGCCCTTTAATGGAGCCTAACTTTAGGCCCGCATCCACACCTGCTTGTAAAAAAATGGAGAAACCGATCCAGCTGAAATTCTTCCGTAGGAGCCTTCTTGGATTCACACCAAGACACTTATTTTCTCCAAATACGGTGGTAATGCTTCGCCGTTACCTCCTTTCTAGCTTTCAGTAGAGTGGGGCTGACCTCACCGGGAATACCCTTTCGAGCTAGGATTTTGCGTTCAACCGCCACGCCGTCAAACGCAACCGCGGTAAGTCTTGGAACGCGCACGGCCCTTGCTGTAACAGATCCTCTCTTAGAGGAAGAGGCCAGGGATCTCCTATGAGTAATTCCTGAAGATCCAGATACCAGGCCCTCCGTGGCCAATCTGGAACAACGAGTATCGCCTGAACCCTTGTTCTTCTTATGATCCGTATCACCTTTGGGATGAGTGGAAGTGGAGGGAACACACAGACCGACTGATACACCCACGGTGTCACTAGGGCGTCCACTGCTACTGCTTGAGGGTCCCTCGACCTGGAACAATATGTCTGAAGTTTCTTGTTGAGGCGAGACGCCATCATGTCTATTTGAGGAATTCCCCAACGATTTGTCACTTCTGCAAAGACCTCTTGATGAAGACCCCACTCTCCTGGATGGAGATCGTGCCTGCTGAGGAAGTCCGCTTCCCAGTTGTCCACGCCTGGAATGAAGACCGCCGACAGAGCGCTTGCCTGTTTTTCCGCCCAGCGAAGAACTTTTGTGGCCTCCGCCATCGCCGCTCTGCTCCTTGTTCCGCCCTGGCGGTTTATGTGCGGCACCGCTGTTATGTTGTCCGACTGAATCAGGACGGGCAGGCCGCGAAGAAGATGTTCCGCTTGTAGAAGGCCGTTGTAGATGGCCCTTAATTCCAGAATGTTTATGTGCAGAAAGCTTCCTGGCTTGACCATTTTCCCTGAAAATTTAGTCCCTGTGTGACTGCTCCCCAACCTCGGAGACTTGCATCCTTGGTTACTAGGATCCAATCTTGGATCCCGAACCTGCGTCCCTCTAGAAGGCGAGAACTTTGGAGCCACCACAGGAGAGAAATCTTGGCCCTGGGAGATAGGCTTATCTTCCGGTGCATGTGTAGGTGAGACCCGGACCACTTGTCCAACAGGTCCTACTGAAAAACCCTGGCATGGAACCTGCCAAACGGGATGGCCTCGTAGGCCGCCACCATCTTCCCCAGCACCCGAGTGCATTAATGAATAGACACTCTTGCTGATTTCAGAATCCCCTTGACCATGTTCTGTATTTTCAGAGCTTTTTCCATCGCGAGAAAAACTCTCTGCAGTTCCATGTCCAAAATCATGCCCAAGAACGACAGCCGTGTTGTCGGAATCAACTGTGACTTTGGCAAATTTAGGAGCCAACCATGTTGTTGCAGAACTGACAGGGAGAGCGCAACATTTTTTAATAACTGCTCCTTTGATCTCGTCTTTATCAGGAGAGCCTCCAAGTACGGGATAATTGTGACACTCTGCTTGCGCAGAAGCACCATAATTTCCGCCATTACTTTGGTCTCTCCACGGCCCCGAGGATTTTCACCAAACGGCAACGTCTGAAATTGGTAATGACAATCCTGAACAGCAAACCTCAGGTAAGCCTGATGTGGAGGATATATGGGGACATGTAGGTAAGCATCCTTTATGTCGACTGACACCATAAAATCCCCCCCTTCCAGACTGGAGATCACTACTCAGAGAGATTCCATCTTGAATATGAATCTTTTCAAATATAGAATAAGGGATTTTAAGTTCAGAATCGGTCTGACCGAGCCATCCGGCTTCGGGACCACGAACAGGCTTGAATTAAACCCTCCTCACCGTTGTGACGGGGGTACCGTGACAATGACTTGCTGTTGACACAGCTTTTGTATTGCAGCGCACACTACTTATCTTTCCGGAAGAGAAGCTGGCAAGGACGATTTGAAAAATCGGTGGGGGGGCACGTCTTGAAACTCCAGTTTGTATCCTTGGGCCACAATTTCCAGCACCCAAGGATCCCGGCCTGAGTGAGCCCAGACCCGACTGAAGAAGAGCTGAAGACGTGCCCCCACCAGTGCGGACTCCCGCAGCAGAGCCCCAGCATCATGCGGTGGACTTGGTAGAAGCCAGGGAGGACTTCTGCTCCTGGGAGCTTGCCACAGCCGGCAATCTCTTTCCCCTTCCCTTACCTCTAGAAGCAAGGAAGGAGGACCCTCGTCCTTTTTTGAATTTATTAGACCGAAAGGACTGCATCTGATACTGAGGCGTTTTCTTTTGCTGTGTAGGGACAAAAGGTAGAAAAGATGACTTACCCGCGGTAGCTGTAGATACCAGGTCCGTGAGGCCTTCACCAAACAAAACGCCACCTTTGTAGGGCAGAGCCTCCATAGCCTTCTTAGAGTCAGAATCACCATTCCATTGATGAGTTCACAGCGCTCTCCTAGCCGAGATTGCCATGGCATTGGCCCTTGATCCCAAGAGGCCAATATCTCTCGCAGCCTCCTTTAGATAGACTGCAGCGTCCCTGATATGACCCAGCGTCAAAAGGACGCAATCTCTATGCAGGGTGTCAATTTCAGATGACAAGTTATCTGCCCACTTCTCAATAGCGCTACTCACCCATGCCGCTGCCACGGCAGGTCTGAGCAGCGTACCTGTAGTGACATAAATAGATTTCAAGGTAGTTTCCTACTTACGATCCGCAGGATCCTTTAGGGCTGCTGTGTCAGGGGACGGAAGCGCCACCTTCTTGGACAACTGCGCTAGAGCTTTGTCCACCCTGGGCGTCGACTCCCACTTTACCCTATCCTCAGAGGGAAACGGATATGCCATAGAAATTCTCTTGGGAATCAGCAACTTCTTGTCAGGAGTATCCCAAGCCTTTTCAAAAAGTGTGTTCAGTTCATGAGAGGGAGGAAACGTTACCATAGGTTTCTTTCCCTTATACATACAGACCCTTGTCTCAGGCACAGCAGGGTCTTCCGTGATATGTAACACGTCCTTAATTGCCACAATCATGTACTGAATGCGCTTAGCCAGTTTAGGATTCAATTTGGCATCACTATAGTCGATACTGGAATCCGAATCCGTGTCGGTATCTGTGTCTGCTATCTTGGTAAACGACCGTTTCTGTGACCCAGAGGGGGTCTGAGTTTGTGACAAAACATCTTCCATGGATTGTCTCCATGCTTGGTTCTGAAACTCATATTTGTCTAATCTCTTATGCAATGAAGCCACACTTGCATTTAAGACACTCCACATATCTACCCAATCAGCAGTCGGCGGTGCCAACAGAGTCACTCCCACATTCTGTTCTGCCCCCACACCAGCCTCCTCCTGGGAAGAGCATTCAGCCTCAGACATGTCGACACACGCGCACCGACAAACACCATCACACTGGGCTATAGGGAACAGACCCACATTAAGGCCCTTCAGAGAGACAGAGAGGGAGTTTGCCAGCTCACACCCAGCGCCTCACCCGGTCTGAAGGAATATACAATGCCCCAGACCTTTCAGCGCTTTTATATATAAATATATTCAACACCAAATATGCTGTGCCCCCCCCCCCCCCCCCCCACCATGTTTTTGCACCCTGTTATTTGTGACAGAAGTGAAGGGCCAGGACCAGCGTCTCTGCAGCTTGCTGTGAAGAGAAAAGATGGCGCTGATAAGAGCTGGAAGGACGAAGCCCCGCCCCCTAAATGGCACGCGTGTGTCCCGCTTATTTTTATACTGGCGGGGGTCTGTATACAGTGCCTGCGCACTGTATACCTCTGTGCCAGTTCTTAAAAGAGGTTTTATTGCTGCCCGTGTAGTGCCGTTTGTGAGCGGGAGCAATGGCGCGCAGCGCGACCGCTGTGCGGTACCTCTGAGACTGATGTCTTCTGCCACCTTCACTGAAGTCTTCTTTGCTTCGGTTACTCACCTGGCTTTTCCTGGGGACAGCGGCGCGGCTCCGGGAACGAGCAGCTAGGCTATACCAAGTGATCAGACCCTCTGGAGTTAATGGTGTCCAGTAGCCTAAGAAGCAGAGCCTTTAACTCACAGAAGTAGGTCTGCTTCTCTCCCCTCAGTCCCACGAAGCAGGGAGTCTGTTGCCAGCAGTGCTCCCTGAAAACAATAAACCTAACAGAAAGTCTTTTCTAGAGAAACTCTGTAGAGCTCCCCTAGTGTGTGTCCAGTCTCTCTGGGCACAGAATCCAAACTGAGGTCTGGAGGAGGGGCATAGAGGGAGGAGCCAGTTCACACCCATTTAAAGTCTCAAAGTGCCCATGTCTCCTGCGGATCCCGTCTATACCCCAAGGTCCTTTAGGAGTCCCCAGCATCCTCTAGGACGAAGGAGAAAACCGATTATGGGGTATAGTCAATAAAAGTCGGATCCATTCTGACATGCAGTTGTCGGACTGGATCCGACAACCCCTATTCAATGGACGGCCGCTGCTGTCAGCAGCGGCCACAGATGGTAGCGGGCGTCAGCGGGACGGCGGCGGGGGTAAGCTGGACCGCGGGGGGTAGCAGAGATCCCTGCAGCCATATCCCCCCCACAGCCAGCTCCCCCCGCCGGCCGACGACCTCTGCTCCCCCCTTGGCCCGCAGGACCGCTTGTCTCCTCACCTCAATCAGACTTGTTTTCATGTCGGATTGAGTTTGTCGGAATGGGGGCCATGTTGGATTGTCGACAAGACGACAGCTTCCAACAGTTATTGAATATAGCCCTATATCTCCATACAGACTCCTGCTATGCCAAGCAGCACATATTGGAGATACAGTACCTTGGTTTTGCCAAAAAGGCAGCAGGATATTTAAGAAACTGTACGTATAGTATAGTATAAAATTAAAACTTTACAGAGGTTGGTTTAAAATATGAAAACTGCTTATAGGCAGAGATCTCCTTTAAACTATTATCATACACAGGTGTGTACTGTCATTAGCGTGTGGGCAATGGATTATGAAAAGCAAAACCAGTAAGGCACACATTTTCCCACATAAAACATATAATAAGAATTTACTTACCGATAATTCTATTTCTCATAGTCCGTAGTGGATGCTGGGAACTCCGAAAGGACCATGGGGAATAGCGGCTCCGCAGGAGACTGGGCACAAAAGTAAAAGCTTTAGGAATACCTGGTGTGCACTGGCTCCTCCCCCTATGACCCTCCTCCAAGCCTCAGGATACTATGCCCGGACGAGCGTACACAATAAGGAAGGATTTTGAATCCCGGGTAAGACTCATACCAGCCACACCGTATAACTTGTGATCTGAACCCAGTTAACAGCATGATAACAGAGGAGCCTCTGAAAAGATGGCTCACAACAATAATAACCCGATTTTTGTAACAATAACTATGTACAAGTATTGCAGACAATCCGCACTTGGGATGGGCGCCCAGCATCCACTACGGACTATGAGAAATAGAATTATCGGTAAGTAAATTCTTATTTTCTCTGACGTCCTAGTGGATGCTGGGAACTCCGAAAGGACCATGGGGATTATACCAAAGCTCCCAAACGGGCGGGAGAGTGCGGATGACTCTGCAGCACCGAATGAGAGAACTCCAGGTCCTCCTCAGCCAGGGTATCAAATTTGTAGAATTTAGCAAACGTGTTTGCCCCTGACCAAGTAGCTGCTCGGCAAAGTTGTAAAGCCGAGACCCCTCGGGCAGCCGCCCAAGATGAGCCCACTTTCCGTGTGGAATGGGCTTTTACAGATTTTGGCTGTGGCAGGCCTGCCACAGAATGTGCAAGCTGAATTGTACTACAAATCCAACGAGCAATAGTCTGCTTAGAAGCAGGAGCACCCAGCTTGTTGGGTGCATACAGGATAAACAGCGAGTCAGATTTTCTGACTCCAGCCGTCCTGGAAACATATATTTTCAGGGCCCTGACTACGTCCAGCAACTTGGAATCCTCCAAGTCCCTAGTAGCCGCAGGTACCACAATAGGCTGGTTTAAGTGAAACGCTGAAACCACCTTAGGGAGAAATTGAGGACGAGTCCTCAATTCTGCCCTGTCCGTATGAAAAATTAGGTAAGGGCTTTTATAGGATAAAGCCGCCAATTCTGAGACACGCCTGGCTGAAGCCAGGGCTAACAGCATTACCACTTTCCATGTGAGATATTTTAAGTCCACAGTGGTGAGTGGTTCAAACCAATGTGATTTTAGGAACCCCAAAACTACATTGAGATCCCAAGGTGCCACTGGAGGCACAAAAGGAGGCTGTATATGCAGTACCCCCTTGACAAACGTCTGAACTTCAGGAACTGAAGCGAGTTCTTTCTGGAAGAAAATCGACAGGGCCGAAATTTGAACCTTAATGGAGCCTAATTTTAGGCCCATAGACAGTCCTGTTTGCAGGAAATGCAGGAAACGACCCAGTTGAAATTCCTCTGTAGGGGCCTTCCTGGCCTCACACCACGCAACATATTTACGCCAAATACGGTGATAATGTTGCACAGTTACATCCTTCCTGGCTTTGATCAGGGTAGGGATGACTTCATCCGGAATGCCTTTTTCCTTCAGGATCCGGCGTTCAACCGCCATGCCGTCAAACGCAGCCGCGGTAAGTCTTGGAACAGACAGGGTCCCTGCTGGAGCAGGTCCTTTCTTAGAGGTAGAGGCCACGGGTCCTCCGTGAGCATCTCTTGAAGTTCCGGGTACCAAGTCCTTCTTGGCCAATCCGGAGCCACGAGTATAGTCCTTACTCCTCTCCTTCTTATGATTCTCAGTACCTTGGGTATGAGAGGCAGAGGAGGGAACACATACACTGACTGGTACACCCACGGTGTTACCAGAGCGTCCACAGCTATTGCCTGAGGGTCCCTTGACCTGGCGCAATATCTGTCCAGTTTTTTGTTGAGGCGGGACGCCATCATGTCCACCTTTTGGTTTTTCCCAACGGTTCACAATCATGTGGAAGACTTCTGGGTGAAGTCCCCACTCCCCCGGGTGGAGGTCGTGTCTGCTGAGGAAGTCTGCTTCCCAGTTGTCCACTCCCGGAATGAACACTGCTGACAGTGCTATCACATGATTTTCCGCCCAGCGAAGAATCCTTGCAACTTCCGTCATTGCCCTCCTGCTTCTTGTGCCGCCCTGTCTGTTTACGTGGGCGACTGCCGTGATGTTGTCCGACTGGATCAACACCGGATGACCCTGAAGCAGAGGCCTTGCCTGACTTAGGGCATTGTAAATGGCCCTTAGTTCCAGGATATTTATGTGAAGTGACGTTTCCATGCTTGACCACAAGCCCTGGAAATTTCTTCCCTGTGTGACTGCTCCCCAGCCTCTCAGGCTGGCATCCGTGGTCACCAGGACCCAGTCCTGAATGCCGAATCTGCGGCCCTCTAGAAGATGAGCACTCTGCAACCACCACAGGAGAGACACCCTTGTCCTTGGAGACGGGGTTATCCGCTGATGCATTTGAAGATGCGATCCGGACCATTTGTCCAGCAGATCCCACTGAAAAGTTCTTGCGTGGAATCTGCCAAATGGAATCGCTTCGTAAGAAGCCACCATTTTTCCCAGGACCCTTGTGCATTGATGCACTGACACTTGGCCTGGTTTTAGGAGGTTCCTGACTAGGTCGGATAACTCCCTGGCTTTCTCCTCCGGGACAAACACCTTTTTCTGGACTGTGTCCAGAATCATCCCTAGGAACAGCAGACGTGTCGTCGGAATCAGCTGCGATTTTGGAATATTTAGAATCCACCCGTGCTGTCGTAGTACTACTTGAGATAGTGCTACTCCGACCTCTAACTGTTCCCTGGACCTTGCCCTTATCAGGAGATCGTCCAAGTAAGGGATAATTAAGACGCCTTTTCTTCGAAGAAGAATCATCATTTCGGCCATTACCTTGGTAAAGACCCGGGGTGCCATGGACAATCCAAACGGCAGCGTCTGAAACTGATAGTGACAGTTCTGTACCACAAACCTGAGGTACCCTTGGTGAGAAGGGCAAATTGGGACATGGAGGTAAGCATCCTTGATGTCCAGAGACACCATATAGTCCCCTTCTTCCAGGTTCGCTATCACTGCTCTGAGTGACTCCATCTTGAACTTGAACCTTTGTATGTAAGTGTTCAAGGATTTCAGATTTAAAATAGGTCTCACCGAGCCGTCCGGCTTCGGTACCACAAACAGCGTGGAATAATACCCCTTTCCCTGTTGTAGGAGGGGTACCTTGATTATCACCTGCTGGGAATACAGCTTGTGAATGGCTTCCAATACCGCCTCCCTGTCGGAGGGAGACGTTGGTAAAGCAGACTACAGGAACCGGCGAGGGGGAGACGTCTCGAATTCCAATTTGTACCCCTGAGATACTACCTGCAGGATCCAGGGGTCCACTTGCGAGTGAGCCCACTGCGCGCTGAAATTCTTGAGACGGGCCCCCACCGTGTCTGAGTCCGCTTGTAAGGCCCCAGCGTCATGCTGAGGACTTGGCAGAAGCGGGGGAGGGCTTCTGTTCCTGGGAAGAGGCTGCCTGCTGCAGTCTTTTTCCCCTTCCTCTGCCCCGGGGCAGATATGAGTGGCCTTTTGCCCGCTTGCCCTTATGGGGACGAAAGGACTGAGCCTGAAAAGACGGTCTCTTTTTCTGCTGAGAGGTGACCTGGGGTAAAAAGGTGGATTTCCCAGCCGTTGCCGTGGCCACCAGGTCTGATAGACCGACCCCAAATAACTCCTCCCCTTTATACGGCAATACTTCCATATGCCGTTTGGAATCCGCATCACCTGACCACTGTCGCGTCCATAACCCTCTTCTGGCAGAAATGGACAGCGCACTTACTCTTGATGCCAGAGTGCAAATATCCCTCTGTGCATCTCGCATATATAGAAATGCATCCTTTAAATGCTCTATAGTCAATAATATACTGTCCCTGTCCAGGGTATCAATATTTTCAGTCAGGGAATCCGACCAAGCCACCCCAGCACTGCACATCCAGGCTGAGGCGATTGCTGGTCGCAGTATAATACCAGTATGTGTGTATATACTTTTTAGGATATTTTCCAGCTTCCTATCAGCTGGTTCCTTGAGGACGGCCGTATCAGGAGACGGTAACGCCACTTGTTTTGATAAGCGTGTGAGCGCCTTATCTACCCTAGGGGGTGTTTCCCAACGCGCCCTAACCTCTGGCGGGAAAGGGTATAATGCCAATAATTTTTTAGAAATTAGCAGTTTTTTATCGGGGGAAACCCACGCTTCATCACACACCTCATTTAATTCATCTGATTCAGGAAAAACTACGGGTAGTTTTTTCACACCCCACATAATACCCTTTTTTGTGGTACTTGTAGTATCAGAAATGTTCAAAACCTCCTTCATTGCCGTGATCATGTAACGTGTGGCCCTACTGGAAAATACGTTTGTTTCCTCACCGTCGACACTGGAGTCAGTGTCTGGGTCTGTGTCGACCATCTGAGGTAAAGGGCGCTTTAGAGCCCCTGACGGTGTTTGAGACGCCTGTACAGGTAATAACTGATTTGCCGGCTGTCTCATGTCGTCAACAGTCTTTTGTAAAGTGCTGACGCTATCACGTAATTCCTTCCATAAGACCATCCAGTCAGGTGTCGACTCCCTGGGGGGTGACATCACTATTACAGGCAATTGCTCCGCCTCCATACCATTTTCCTCCTCATACATGTCGACACAACGTACCGACACACAGCACACACACAGGGAATGCTCTGATAGAGGACAGGACCCCACTAGCCCTTTGGGGAGACAGAGGGAGAGTTTGCCAGCACACACCAGAGCGCTATATATATATACAGGGATAACCTTATATAAGTGTTTTTCCCTCATATAGCTGCTGTATTGATTTATCTGCCAAATTAGTGCCCCCCCTCTCTTGTTTTACCCTGTTTCTGGACTGCAGGGGAGAGTCAGGGAGCTTCCCTCCAACGGAGCTGTAAGGGAAAATGGCGCCAGTGTGCTGAGGAGATAGGCTCCGCCCCCTTCTCGGCGGCCTTTCTCCCGCTTTTTTAAGGAAAAATTGGCAGGGGTTAAATGCATCCATATAGCCCAGGAGCTATATGTGATGTATTTTTTGCCATCTAAGGTGTTTTTATTGCGTCTCAGGGCGCCCCCCCCAAGCGCCCTGCACCCTCAGTGACCGGAGTGTGAAGTGTGCTGAGAGCAATGGCGCACAGCTGCAGTGCTGTGCGCTACCTTATTGAAGACAGGACGTCTTCTGCCGCCGATTTCCCGGACCTCTTCAGTCTTCTGGCTCTGTAAGAGGGCCGGCGGCGCCGCTCTGGGACCCATCCCTTGCTGGGCCCGTGATCGTCCTTCTGGAGCTAATGTCCAGTAGCCTAAGAAGCCCAATCCACTCTGCACGCAGGTGAGTTCGCTTCTTTTCCCCTTAGTCCCTCGGTGCAGTGAACCTGTTGCCAGCAGGATTCACTGAAAATAAAAAACCTATACTTAAACTTTTTCACTAAGCAGCTCAGGAGAGCCACCTAGTGTGCACCCTTCTCGTTCGGGCACAAAAATCTAACTGAGGCTTGGAGGAGGGTCATAGGGGGAGGAGCCAGTGCACACCAGGTAGTCCTAAAGCTTTTACTTTTGTGCCCAGTCTCCTGCGGAGCCGCTATTCCCCATGGTCCTTTCGGAGTTCCCAGCATCCACTAGGACGTCAGAGAAATTGTGTTTACTTGAGGAGCCAAATATACCTTAATACCATAATGTCTTAGGGTTTTATTATTTGACACAATGTGAGGAAATTAGAATCTGTATATAAATGTGCCTTCCTTTGCCCATGTAGTATTACAAACTGAATGCAAGGTGTTCCTTCTCTATATTATGTTCCTATCCCAGGGCATCTCAGTCTGTCCAGGGATTCAATGGGCTGGGGAAGCTTTACAGAATAAGTTCCATATTCAGGATGCATATTGCTGCAGGCCATTTCTCACACACATAATATGGGTATCAGTCTGTGCAGATCGGTGTATCAGTTACACATTGGCACAAAGCACACGCTGAATTTGTGATCATTTTCAGAAGTCAAATGATCACTGTACTGTTAAGATAATGCTTAAGTAGATTTACAAATGTGTAAAAAAAAAAAAGATTTATTCTCATAAATAGGGTAAATCATACCGAACCTATATTTACCATGCAAAGAAGCAATATAACCCACACAAATCTAACTCTCTCTGCACATGTTACATCTGCCACACCTGCAGTGCAAGTTTTGCCCAATTGCTAACTTTCTTGGTTTGCTAACAACTCTGAATAACCCCCTAAATCTAGCAGAAATGGGTGTTTTTATCAGAGATATTTACGTAGTCCAGCTATAGCCATTGTTAAGTACCAATAGGTATCACCTACCTTTTGGTAATAACTTCCCAAATACCCCAATAACGCTATCGCCATCTCAGGATAGTAATAGCAGAAGTTCAGGACATGAAAAAATGATTAAAACATGTAACTTTGCTAAAGCCGCAATCAGGATTGCCACTTTAAAAATATGGCAGACTTGCACAAACTCCAGCACCTCCGGAAGCTCGCAGGCTATTACATTTAGCCCCAGGCATTTTCTTGAAAAAGTGGCGTAACCTGATGATTTTAAAAAGGAGGGTTAATTGGAAGTTGTTGCTTCTATGAAATGAAGAGATGCACTATTATTAGAAAACAAGTTTCTATTACTTTTTTTTTTTTAGTTGTTTGCTCAAGTAAATATATTTTGTAGTATATCCAGTAATTTTGCATATATGTTGATTAAGGGAATATCCTATTTTTATGTAATTAATCCAATAGATTTACTATAAAAAGTAGAGCAGTAGTGAATATATTTATAAGAGAGCATTTGCTCATGTAATTCTAAAACATTTTGCAAGCAGAGAACAGCTTGTGCATTATCATGCTATTAGTATTAATTTTATATATACATGCTTTAGTTTTAAGGTATATCCTATGTTACTGTAAAAACTCTTATTTACTAATTCCATAGCTTGTTTGATTATTTGCTTTCATCGTAAATTTATCGTAAGTTTTCTTGTTCAGAAATTTTTATAAATAAATATATTTTATATGCAATTCATTTAAGTAGCCAGATGATTTATGTGGTGGTGATGAATATGCCTTGTTCTAGATTTTACTACAGTAAATCTGTAATTGCTATCTAATTACCTCAGATGCTGGCACTTATCGGGCATTTTTGTCTGCGACCCACTGAGATCCCAAAACAATAGCTCTGATGAGTGTAATTTTTTTTTACGTCCACAAACATGAAAACACATAGATCTGGGAACTTATCCCAGATCCTATGTATTCTTGCCCGGAAACAGGATTTTTTTTCACACAAAAAAAAAGCTTCAATTGAATTGCCCCCCAAAAAACACAGTTAAGCCTGGTTTTTGCACACAAAAATTGTTCAGACACAATTGAATTACCCCCAAAATCTCCATAAATTTACATTACTATACATCTGGGTTACTTATAGGTATATAGTTACCTATAAGTAAATGATGATCACTTTCACAATTTTTTCATCATATGTTTTTCCCTTATAAAACGTTTTGGACTGGAATAATCCACTAAATATTTATTTTCCTTGCAATGGTCCCGACGAACCTACAACTATACCACACTGCAAATGCCCAATCTTGTCCGATTTTGGAATCAATACAGTGTTGGGCCTGACTATTACTCGGTTGGATGACCTCCTGGGAAAACCATGTATTGTAGGTTTGTGACTATATATCACAATTTCTTTAATATTTTCATGGCAAGAACTTTTGTATTCGCAAAGCTAGCGATACAATTTGAAATATATTGGGCTTTCTCTGTTCCTACATATTTATAGTGTAATTCATAAAAGCTACATTTTTAGAAATTATTATTATACCTTTTGTCGCTGTAACCTGAGTGCTCCCAACTAAAGTTACTTCTTTTTCTTCTTTGATTTCATATTGAATTATTTGCCATATATGGGGTCAATCCAATTACGTGCGAGTTGGGCCCTACGAGCCTCTCTCACGGCGAACTTGCACTGTGCAGTGACTTTCATTTGCAATCTAGTTCCAAACTTGCATTGATTTTTCAAAGAAAATTTATGTTTTGCTTGTGTGTACCCTCCTGATCAGACGATAAAATAGGGAAAATCTTTATTTTAAAGTTAATGTCAGGACATGGCACAGAAACTCTGGTGCCCCCTCCCAATCACGCACTTGGAAGTTTTTAAAAAGCATAACTTGACCAATAAAGTAATGTTGGTTTTCAGGTGAATTTCTCTAAAAAGCTCAATAGTGGGGTTATTGATGTAGCACAGGTACGTGGAAGTGTTGTTGTATTGATGGGAGAGGGGAATCTGATATTGCAGATGAGAGGTAAATGTGTTTATTACAACTTTTTACAAACTTGTATAAGAACACTGGAAAATGTATTTACAGACATTTTTCTGAATCTCACAGTGACAATAACATCCTTCTATATGGTCCTGCTATCTCATGTGCATTGCAATGTCACCAGTCTCCCAACATTTTGCTGACACAGGAAAACATGCACAACAGCAACATGAGCTGGAAAGTGCAGAAGGAAAAATATAAAAGTTTATTGGTTTTCCTCACCTGCAGATATCTCAAGCTCAGACTGCTCATCAGGGACAAGCTGGATGACATCAGATACCACCACCTGGTGATCCGTCTCTTCATCCTCACCAGAGGATTTCTGTGCAGCAAAACAGATGCTACTTCCAAGCTCCCGACACAAAAAGAGACTCCAACACCCAGTCATGAAAGCTTGGTCTTTCCCTGAGTGAAAAATGAAGGCATGATTAAAAAGGACCAAAATACCTTAATTCTATATACTGTGTATGTACAGCATATATATCCAGGGCCGGCAACAGAAATCTTGGGGCCCGGTACACGGCTATCTCTGGGCCCCCCATATATGGCCATTATGTAATACATAGGATACAGTATAATACTGTATATGCTTCTGACAGCTATGTGACTTATGCTATAAACATCACCACTACATCAGGGTCGAAACTAGTGTTTTTGTTATCTTGACATGCCCCTCCCCCCCATATAAAATTACTACACACATTATTACACCGCACAGTAGTACACCTTATTAACATTACCCCACACAGTAGTGTCCGTTATTCACGCTACACCACACAATTCTACCCTTATACACGTTATCCCACAGTAGGTGTATTACTGACTCCAAGTATATGGGAGGAGGAGGCGGAGTGCAAAGGTAACAGCATCACACGCACACACTACCGTAAACACAGTGTACCGGCTGCATACACACTCCTCTTGTCAAACAATATAAACTAGCGCTCTCCCTAGAATATGAAGCAGTTTTAATATCAGTATGAAGTGGTGCTAAAATAAGGTATATCTAAACAGCAGCATGAAACAGACACATAAAATATCATAAATCACACACACACACACACACACACACACACACACACTATGTATAGGTACTTTAGGAAGAGTTGGCAGGTGCTTCACTGTCAATATGCGGGGAAAGTACCATGTGCTGCAGGCAGCTTTCCCTACCTTTCCCTACTAGCAGTGCCCGGATCCATAGAGCACAGGGCAGCGCTCACAGAGATCTAAAGCTGCTGATTGCAGAGTGTGGAGAGCCCCAAATGCACAGCGCTGGTCTGCTGTGTGGAAGCGCGGATCTCCTATAGAGCTTTTCCCCCCTGGTGTCCTTCCATGACAGGTGCTGGGAGCCCGCACTACAGCACTGGCTTGCTCAGTCAGCGTGCCGCTCAGGTTCCTCCTGCCTTCCTTCCTCCCGGATATGGCGGACACCATGCAGTCAGTGAAAGCGGCTGCGCCAGATTCTTGGGGCCCCTCTTAACCTCGGGGCCCGGTACGGGAGTCCCCTTTGACCCCCCCTGTCGCCGGGCCTGTATATATCTATATACATAGGAGGTAATTCAGACCTGATCGTAGCAGCAAATTTGTTAGCAGTTGGGCAAAACCATGTGCACTGCAGGTGTGGCAGATATAACATTTGCAGAAAGAGTTAGATTTGGGTGGGTTATTTTGTTTCTGTGCAGGGTAAATACTGGCTGCTTTACTTTTACACTGCAATTTAGATTTCAGTTTGAACACACCCCACCCAAATCTAACTCTCTCTGCACATATATCTGCCCCCCCCCCCCCCTGAAGTGCACATGGTTTTGCGCAACTGCTAACAAATTTGCTGCTGCGATCAGGTCTGAATTGCCCCCATAGTGTTTTCACTAACTTACAATACAAGTGTGAAGTGTCACATTTACATTAAATTAGTATAACAGTATTGTAAGTACGGATGGTGTAATGGTTAGCATTACTGCCTGACAGCACTGAGGTCATGGGTTCAATTCCCACCATGGATCTAGCTGTGTGGAGTTTGTATAGTGTCCCCATACTTGCGTGGGTTTCCTCCCACAAATCCAAAAACATACTGGTAGGTTAACTGGATCCCAACACAATTAACCGTAGTATGAATGTGTGTGCGTGTATATGCATACTTGCCTACCTGACCCTCTCCATGAGGGAGAAAATGCTCTGTTCCTGGACTGTCATCACCTGTGGTGAAACACCTTTCTTATCAATTAACTAGCTCACCACAGGTGATGGCAATCATACATTACCAGGAAAGTCCAGGAACAGAGCATTTTCTCCCTCATGGAGAGGGTCAGGTAGGCAAGTGTGTGTATATGTGGTAGGGCAGAGGTTCTCAAACTCGGTCCTCAGGACCCCACACAGTGCATGTTTTGCAGGTAACCCAGCAGATGCACAGGTGTATTAATTAATCACTGACATATTTTAAAAGGTCCACAGGTGGAGTTAATTATGTCACTTGTGATTCTGTGAGGTGACCTGCAAAACGTGCACCGTGTGGGGTCCTGAGGACCGAGTTTGAGAACCTGTGTGGTAGGGAATATAGATTGTAAGCTCTACTGGGGCAGGGACTGATGCGAATGGCCAAACATTCTCTGTAAAGCGCTGCGGAATATGTGTGCGCTATATAAATAACTGGTAATAATCAAAAAAAATGCTCTGTTGTGAGTTCCTTATG
This sequence comes from Pseudophryne corroboree, assembly GCF_028390025.1. Lineage (NCBI taxonomy): Eukaryota > Metazoa > Chordata > Amphibia > Anura > Myobatrachidae > Pseudophryne > Pseudophryne corroboree. The sequence continues at coordinate 356,346,000 of NC_086445.1, forward strand.
CAATATTGTCATTATTGTTTCAGCTTCAATAGCACATTTATGTAAACTGATGAAGCCATCACTTGCGCTCATCCAGAACTATTTATTATGAGCAACAATAGGGTGTGTAGTATAACAGGGAATGAAACGCCTAAAGCTTTGTTTCCAAGAGAGAGATAGAATTTTTTTTTACTTCTGGATGTAGCCTTAGTTAATCCCCAGACACAGGACACAAAATGCAACAGCCACAGTTCCCCACTCAGAGACTCCTCCCTGCAACACTAGTTTACATCTAGTAATTACATAATTCTGTGACTGTAGAGGCTGGTATCATATAATATTTTAATATGCTGTGTAAAATCAAATAGAACACGTCAACCTATTGCTTTTCAACACAATGCTCAGTTTATGATGTTCATGATTTTAATTCTCCTCTGTACTTTTGAGAAGCACCGTACAATTTATGAATCGGACTCACAGAAATCTGCATCGGTTGATCCAGTGACCAGTCAGCGGCTTCAATAAACAATTGTATCGGGATCCCATCATCCACACTTTCGCAGCTAATTAGTTATTGGAGCTAGCAGTTATTAAGCACACACTATAATTTCTTGAGCTGCATACACTGCACCAGTTTGTAAATTATTCAAGAGGCTGAACAAAATGCAGCAAACATTCTAGTGTGAATGGACCAGTTAACTCTTACAGTTTTGGAACATTGTTTCTTTACATGCTCAATGCATTTAAATGAAATATACATGAATACTTCTAGACACACATATTTTAGTTCACTCTACCGGCAAACCTAATGATCAGCTGCCTAGAACCAACATAGTCACTGTATTCATGAAAGATGCATCTCCCCAGCAGTTACAATTGCTATTCCGCTACTTTCAATATCAAGTGTTCCTCACACCTTATAGTAAGCACATTTGGTCCCTGCCATCATTACCTTCTGATTCAGGTCACTGTATACCATCTGTCTGTATCATGATCCCCTCAATGTGCAGCAGTCTTTAGAAGTGCAGAGATCGGTTCAATATATCAGCTCCAGCATTGCTGCCCTTTGATGTGAAGCTGGCAGCTGTAGCAGCAGAATGTATTACTCCTCTGAAGTTCCAAGAGAGGAAGAGAAAGCTCACCCTGCCTGCAATGAGAGCTGGTACAGTAATTCTATGACTGGACCCTCCTATAGGCGGGAGGAATATCTGTGATGCTTTAACCACTTAACTGACAATTTTATCCCCAAAAAACCACTCAGATGTTTCTGGGGGGGGGGGGGGGGGGGGGGCGGGGGTTTGGGTTATGAGTGATTAGGTGAAGAACATAAAACTTATCCAAATGTATTTTATTTAAAAAAATAAAAATAAAAAAGTGTTTTTCTTTCCCTTCAAACATCGGTAATAACCGTTTGAAACATTGCAGCTATCATTTTACAAATCGGGCCAACCACCAAGTACACGGGGGGGGGGGGGGGGGGGGGCTTGTGAGGGTTTCATTTACACTTTCCCAGCGGCTGCTATTCTCTGCAGCCGCTGGGTGGGGGGTCCTGCCGTGCTGACCAATCAGTATTGATCAGCGGCACGGCAAACACTAGGGGAGGGTGCAGGGAGGCAGGGGGACCTTCCGATCCCTCTGAGAGCTACAGCAGCTGGAAATTTCTCTTACCATGCTGTCTATCTGATTGGTCGCATCCTGTGCAACCAGGTCAAATAAAGCACTTGATGGTGTGGTCGCATCTAATGCGACTATGCCAGGCAAGTGGTTAAAAACTTTTTGTAGTAACTTTATTAAAAATTAAACAACTATGCGCAGTTCTTCTACACATAGGTTAAGCAACAAAAAAGTGAGCTTACTGTTTTTTTAGGGGTAATATATATACACTGCTCAAAAAAATAAAGGGAACACTTAAACAACACAATGTAACTCCAAGTCAATCACACTTCTGTGAAATCAAACTGTCCACTTAGGAAGTAACACTGATTGACAATCAATTTCACATGCTGTTGTGCAAATGGAATAGTCAACAGGTGGGAATTATAGGCAATTAGCAAGACACCCCCAATAAAGGAGTTGTTCTGCAGGTGGTGACCACAGACCACTTCTCAGCTCCTATGCTTTCTGGCTGATGTTTTGGTCACTTTTGAAAGCTGGCGGTGCTTTCACTCTAGTGGTAGCATGAGACGGAGTCTACAACCCACACAAGTGGCTCAGGTAGTGCAGCTCATCCAGGATGGCACATCAATGCGAGCTGTGGAAAGAAGGTTTGCTGTGTCTGTCAGCGTAGTGTCCAGAGCATGGAGGTGCTACCAGGAGACAGGCCAGTACATCAGGAGACGTGTAGGAGGGCAACAACCAGCAGCAGGACCGCTACCTCCGCCTTTGTACAAGGAGGAACAGGAGGAGCACTGCCAGAGCCCTGCAAAATGACCTCCCGCAAGCCACAAATGTGCATGTGTCTACACAAACGATCAGAAACAGACTCCATGAGGGTGGTATGAGGGCCCAACGTCCACAGGTGGGGGTTGTGCTTACAGCCCAACATCGTACAGGACGTTTGGCATTTGCCAGAGAACACCAAGATTGGCAAATTTGCCACTGGTGCCCTGTGCTCTTCACAGATGAAAGCATGTTCTCACTGAGCACGTGTGACAGACGTGACTTAGTCTGGAGACGCCAAGGAGAACGTTCTGCTGCCTGAAACATCCTCCAGCATGACCGGTTCGGCAGTGGGTCAGTAATGGTGTGGGGTGGCATTTCTTTGGGGGGCCACACAGCCCTCCATGTGCTCGCCAGAGGTAGCCTGACTGCCATTAGGTACCAAGATGAGATCCTCAGACCCCTTGTGAGACCATATGCTGGTGCGGTTGGCCCTGGGTTCCTCCTAATGCAAGACAATGCTAGACCTCATGTGGCTGGAGTGTGTCAGCAGTTCCTGCAAGACGAAGGCATTGATGCTATGGACTGGCCCGCCCGTTCCCCAGACCTTAATCCAATTGAGCACATCTGGGACATCATGTCTCGCTCCAACCACCAACGCCACGTTGCACCACAGACTGTCCAGGAGTTGGTGGATGCTTTAGTCCAGGTCTGGGAGGAGATCCCTCAGGAGACCATCCGCCACCTTATCAGGAGCATGCCCATGCATTGTAGGGAGGTCATACAGGCACGTGGAGGCCACACACACTACTGAGCCTCATTTTGACTTGTTTTAAGGACATTACATCAAAGTTAGATCAGCCTGTGTGTTTTTCCACTTTAATTTTGAGTGTGACTCCAAATCCAGACCTCCATGGGTTAATAAATGTGATTTCCATTGATAATTTTTGCGTGATTTTGTTGTCAGCACGTTCAACTATGTAAAGAACAAAGTATTTAATAAGAATATTTAATTCATTCAGATGTAGGATGTGTTATTTTAGTGTTCCCTTTATTTTTTTGAGCAGTGTATATATGTATTATACTCACAATTATTGTGCGGGTGTAACGCCTCTTTAACAAAGCAGGAAGCAGCAGTGCTAATATGTATTAACAACTCGGATGCCAAAGCTTGGGAATGAAAACTCCCCCTTCCAGCGATCGCTGCCAGACCCCCACTGCCTAGGTGCTGATGCGCTGCGTCTCTCTTCCTGGCCAGCTCACTGGGCATGCATGAGATCTCGCTATTATTGAGAGATCTCCTATGCAGCCGGGTGCCAGCAGTCAGGGACAGCGCTGCCCATGCTGTGGTGTATGGGCAGCATCTGCAGCTTTCAAAATCGATAGCCACAAGTGTCAGAATGGTAATTGCCACTGACCATTCATACTTTGCCCTGCATATCGTCGTGCTATCTTATAGAAAGCACCACCGAAAATGACAGGGACAGGTGACAGGGCGCCCCGTCAATTGCCACACATTGCCAGAGTCATACAAGGGGTAGAAACAGTATCAGTGCATATAATGTGCGCTGATATCACTTCTACCCCATAATGGAGGCTCATACATCAGGGTGTTAGTATCCAACCAGCTGCGAATCGCAGTGGTGGATACTATAACGCAGAGGCAAATCTACATTGCTCCGATTCGGGAACAGAAGATCAAAAAATCAACTGTCCTTGTGATCCCTATGGCCACTAGTTCCGTAGCTGTGATACTTTGCACTATGTCAGTTCCAGCAGTCAAGTTCTGAAATACAGTATTGTATTTTCAGAGCTAGATAATTTTTTCTGCCTACTATTGGGACTGGAAGATTAGCAGGAGATATTCGTGATTCAGTTGTGTAAATAGAAATTTTGATCCCCCAAGCAAAAAAAGTTTCGCCCAATTTTTTTTTAAATAAAAGTAAAGAATGTGCACGCACCATTTGCATTCCTAAAATGGGGGGGTGGTCTCACTGCAAGGGGCGCAGTCTAACTGCAAGGGGCACGGCATTTCAGGAAAAGACTACCTTATACCCCAGTTTTGCAACCTGCACGCCCAGACGGGTGTGGATTATTAGATCTACACTAAAAAGGTCTACAGTCAATAGGTCTACCGCTAATGGTAGACATGCATTAGGTCGACAGCGTCAAAAGGTCGACATAGAATAGGTAGACCGTAGAAAAGGTCAACAGGTTCAAAAGGTTGACAGAGTCAATATGTCGACATGTAAATGATTGACACAAAAAAGGTAGACACAATTTTTTTCACTTTTTGGGGTGTCACTTTTCTGCCACAAACAAGCCCCATTAGTGTACCACGTCCCAGGCGCCTCGATCTGCTACCACACACGCTCAGCACAGGTTACTATTCCCAATTGTAGTCCACGTGGATGGTAACGTATGAAAAAGATGAAAAAAAGGAAAAAAACTTGTGTCTACCATATGTGTGTCGACCATTATCATGTCAACCTTTTGATCATGTCAACCTTTTGAATTGTCTACATTTTACATGTCAACCTTTTGACCCTGTCGACCTAATGCATGTCTACCATTAGTGGTAGACCTATCGACTGTAGATCTTTTTAGTGTAGATCTATGGTCCGGATACCGGCCAGACATTGGCCACAACAGAAAAAAAAAATCCTGATTCATGCCCCTTACATTATTTTTCATTTTTCCTCCTTATAGTAATGCCACATTATGCCACACAACGTAATGCCTGTGACACATTATGCCACACACCGTAATGCCTGTGACACATTATGCCACACAATGCCCCTACACATTATGCCTGTGACACATTATGCCACACACAATGCTCCTGACACATTATGCCACACACCGTAATGCTTGTGACACATTATGCCACACACAATGCTCCTGACACATTATGCCCCAAACCAGAATGCCTCTGACACATTATGCCACTTACCAAAATGCCCACGATACTTTATACCACACACCATAATCCCTGTGATATATTATGCCACACACTACAATGCCCCTGGCACAATATGCTCCACAGTAAGGCTTCTAATTACTTTTAAATGACCTGCTCGTTGCCAGGGGTTTCATGCTCTCTGTGTTATGCTCATTGCCTTCGCAGTGCACATGTGCATGGGGATTCACATTGTGAACGCATCCTGGAACGATGCGTTTGCAGTTTGATTGACAGGCAGCAGACTTTTGGGGGCAGCGATGCGGCATGGGGGGGGGTGGAGCAGGAAACTCAAACGTGATGGCTTTTTTTGGGGGGTAGGTCGTTGACATTGCCTGCACTTCCTGCGATCAGAAACATGGCTGTAGTGCCCCTGCATATGCAGCCTGCTGCGTATGCAGGGAGTCATCCTCTATCTTGGCTCCTACGATGCAATGTAACTGTGAGCGCAACACAGGGTGTCGCCATACTTGCTGGGCGGCTCCCAGCATGCGATTTGATCCTTAGCAGTTTTTGCTAATTTAGCAAAAACAGCTAAGGACTCTGAATAACCCCCCGTGTCCGCTTCTTTAGCAAGATGGAGGCTTTGGAAGAGCAATCGGAAGATCCCTTTCCTGCAGGATTGCCTCCATAGGCATCAAGCGGTTTACACCATCAGGGGATGGCACAAATGAGGCCAACATCTGAAAAGCTATGCTTTTTGGAGTTTTGTACATAGAAATCAAACCTTATTATTATCAATGGGGACTGCGGTCTACAGTACTAATTAACCTTTTGCAGGAGATTACGGTAAAATCTACTGTATTAGACTATAAATACATAGTAACAATACACAACAATATCCATAAACTGCAGTTTCTACATACATTGATGAAGTAAACCTTGCTAAATAGACCACTTAGCTGCAAAAGACTAGTTACAATAGCTATAGAGCGGTTAAATAATACAATTTTGAATCCAGACAATTTAAGAACAAAGTAAAATACTGTAAAAAAAACTATGAGGTATTTATCAGAGGTTGGAGAGAAATAAAGTGGAGAGTGTTAAAGTACTAACCAATCAGCTTATGGCATTTTAAAGGTTGTGTCTTAAATATGTCAGTTAGGAGCCGAATGGTTGTTGCTTTGTGTATAAGTGTGGTGGATAAACATCCACCATCCTTATACATAAGCTTCCTGCACAGTAGTCTAACCTGCAGAGCTAAACTATCAGGAAGGTCTCTAGTCTCTGTAACCCTGATGGAAATACACTTCTGACACACAAGATAAGACTTCACAGCAGGTGTGAATATTGTACATTTCACGCGGAGTATGTCCTGACTCCCCAGTAGCAGCACACCTTCCAGGTTTCAGCTGGAGCTGGATGCATATGTCTGCTGATAAAATGAATAGTAAATAAAAGAAAGTGTGATCATTTGTTGACAGAGTGAATTATGCTGAAATGTAATAACCTTGCAATGTGATCATGTGTTCTAAAATAAATAAGTACAGCACTGAAGACACTAGAGTACACACACACATAAGAGATATCCAGTAACCAGAAGGGAGGCGGTTCCGGTATGAATGGTCGACCATGTTATGGTCGACAGTCATTAGGTCGACCACTATTGGTCGACATTGACATGGTCAACATGGACACATGGTCGACACGTGAAAGGTCGACATGAGTTTTTCAACTTTTTTTGGTGTCGTTTTTTGCGTAAAGTGACTGGGAACCCCAATTAGTGCACCGCTTCGCTCGCCATGCTTCGGGCATGGTGCCTTCGCTCCGCTACCGCTTCGCTCGGCACACTTTACCGTTCCAATCGTAGTCCATGTGGATCGTAAAGTATGGAAAAGTTCCCCAAAAGAAAAAAAAGTTAAAAAACCCATGTCAACCTTTTCATGTGTCGACCTTTCATGTGTCGACCATGTGTCCATGTCGACCATGACAATGTCGACCAATAGTGGTCGACCTAATGACTGTCGACCATAACATGGTCGACCATGTGAACGGATACCAAGGGAGGCAAGGGGCATCAATATTATTCTTAGTAAATAGCACTGATGTCAGAGTACACAGTGCTGTGAAGAGACAGAACGCTGCAGCAGATAGGCTATATGGTAAATCATGTACAGTGCAATAAAGAGACATTGGGGCACAACATTTGCATACCTCCTAACTGTCCAGATTTTCGCGGGACAGTCACGTTTTTTGGGACTGTCTCGCAGACCCACATGCGGGCTGCAGTGTTCTGTGGTGGTGGGGGAGTAGTTGGGAGGCTCCTGTCACTCGCTGCCCTGCTTATGCGCACAGTGTCTATTCACGAGTGACAGAGGGAGCGCATGCCAGCAGCTCACAGAGCGCTGGCATGCCCCCTTTAGTGACGAACAAGGGAGGTGTGGCTTACAATCGCGTCATCACCACGAAGATGCACCCCTTTTTGGGAACACGCAAGGCTTCGCTGTGCATGAGTCACGCTTCAATGAAGATCAAAGTTGGGAGGTATGCATTTGATTTATCGGGTAGCTATAATTGCTGACCACATAGGGGGTCATTCCGAGTTGATTGCTGCGCTGCGAAAAACGACAGCGAGCAAACAGGTTACTACTGCGCATGCATATGCACCGCAATGCGTAGGCGCGTCGTACGAGTACAAAGCGAATCGTTGCTGGGCGATGGATTTAACGAAGAATCCATTCGCACAGCCGTTCGCAAGGAGATTGACAGGAAGAGGAAGTTTGTGGGTGGCAACTGACCGGTTTCAGGGAGTGTTTGGAGAAACGCAGGCGTGTCCAAGCGTTTGCAGGGCGGGGGTGCCTGACGTCAATTCCGGGACCGGACAGGCTGAAGTGATCGTAAGAAAAAAACGTAAAGTATACAGCGCTTGAAAAAACTGGATATGGAAAAAACAATTAAGTTTTATTAGGTAAATTATGTTGCAACAATTGATTAAAAATTAATTCATAGATGTACATCAATTATAAGATTCTATCTTATAATTGATGTACATCTATGAATTAATTTTTAATCAATTGTTGCAACATAATTTACCTAATAAAACTTAATTGTTTTTTCCATATCCAGTTTTTTCAAGCGCTGTATACTTTACGTTTTTTTGTTACTCTTAGGGGCTAACCACCCCTCTCCTTACAGCTGCTTAACGAGAAGCACCACACCTCCTAAGCGCCGAACCTATTACCTTGGTAATTCTTTCTGAAGTGATCGTAAGGGCTGAGTAAGTCCAGAGCTACTCAGAAACTGCAAAAAAAGTTTTCATCCCGCTCGGCTGCACATGCGTTTGCACACTTGCAAAGCGAATATACACTCTCCCATAGGCGGCGACTATCTGATCACAGCGCTGCAAAAAGTTGCAAGTGAGCGATCAACTCGGAATGACCCCCATAGTGCATGTACTGTAGCTGACCACTGTACACCGTTCTCTCTCAATACAAATAAGTATCTGTCTGATATGCAACGCAAACATCATGCAGACAAGTTGTGTGTACTGTCATCCATAGACAATATTTAGCACACTCTAAAATTACATTTAAAACAATATATTATAGAATCAATGTTTAAAATTTCAAAGAAGATTAATTCTAGATATCACGATCGTGTGTATACAGTACACAGTATCGGGCGCTGTCCTGCATAGGAATACCCTACAAACGTATCCCAACACACTGAGGTACCCGGGACTGGTGGGACACGCTGCATGGAGGGGGGGATGCAGCTGACAGTGCTGCAGAGCAGGACTGAGCTCACCTCGCCCAGGAGACACTGGCACAGTACAGGCTCCACCAGGCGCATGCAGCCAGCGATCGCTCTACTTCTTTCCGAACAGCTCCGCACTGCTGCTGGATGCAGAAGCCGGCTATCCGCATCAACACCCCGGCCACACAGAGGCTGGAGGTGGGGACACGGGGAGGGGGACTGGTAAGAGGATGAGAGACGGCACGGGAGGCAGGAGCCGCAGTGATTCAGGGGCGACACCTACCGGCAGTGATAGGAACTGCCCCAAGATAGCTGGTTGTGCGGCCGGTGCACGGATAGGATTAGTACCGTAGTGACGTGAGCAAGTTCAAGTTGCCCCTTCTGCGGGGCTCCCAGCCTGATTATTCCCCCGCTGCCCCCAGCGCCAGCACCGCACCTAACAGCGACAGGGCAGCCGTGCGCCGTTCCCAGGTCACGTGATGTAAGTGGTAATGCTGAGCCATACTTGCCTACCTGACCCTCTCCATGAGGGAGCATTTTAAAGTCCAGGAACAGAGCATTTTCTCCCTCATGGAGAGGGTCAAGTAGGCAAGTATGAGCTGAACGTGCCCTACACCCACGCCCTGTATACCGCCCGCTGGCTGCGGGACATTGCCCAAAGTTTGCTGCAAAAGACTGCATGCCCGAGAGACTTACATTAGCAGGATCCTCCTTCGTGGGCATGCTGCTTCAGGAGTGAGGGCTGCAGCTTTAAGGGCTCTTGAGGTCAGAGCTGTGGCTGTTTGCTTCACATCACATCATACCACCGCATAGGGATGGCAATCGACCATCGATGATTCAAAATCATCAGTGGTCTATAACCGATGTCGAATAGTTTTACCGTTGATGGGGGAGAACCATCCAGAGCCGGCCCTAACCAATATGATGCCATAGGCAAGATTTTGACTGGTGCCCCCTAGCACCGCCGCTAGTTCTGCAGGAGATGCCTGGCATGAGTCACCTCGCAGCTCTGCTAACGTCGGACGCCTTTTGTTTACGAAAATGCATCTTATTTGCATTACTATGTGGCTAGGATGCACAAGCAGCTTCTGCTGATTAAAATGATATGCAGCATGCCTATATTCTGTCTGCGACTGCGGCTGTATCTGCATACGAAATGCTACATTACAGTGATTTCCAGGAATACACTGCAACGTAGCATTTCGTATGCAAATACAGCCACAGTCACACACAGAATATACACATGCCGCATATCATTTTAATCAGCAGAAGATGCTGGTGCCCCTAAGCATACCAAATGCCCTAGGCATTTGCCTAGTTTGCCTATGCCTAAGGCCGGCTCTGGAACCATCCATGATTAAATGCTACCAAATTTTTTAATTATTTTTTTCCACTAAAGTGTCAGGGCAGGGAGCTTAGCCCCGCCCCCTGACAACCATAAGGCCTTGCCCCCTTGATCTGATTGGCCCGCATTTCTTTACAGTAATCGATGCTTCCCTTACAGATGGTTTAACACCATCGAGGTTATCCCTCAATTGTATCATCGATGGTAACCATTGATGGATAACCCACCGATGGCCATCCCTACCACCACGTGGGTGCCAGTGGGAAGTGCAGGCAGTGGGGCAACATCACCGTAATCTGATGGAGGCGGAACGGCATGGTCGCAGTTCAACCCCATTCTGACCTGCCAACGGGCCACAAAAAGGGCCCCTGCACACGGGCGATGGGGTATCGGCCGTATGCGGCCCGTGGGCCACGAGTTTGACACTCCTGCCTTACTTTCTTTTCTGAGAGCGGATCTGCGTGCTGACTCCGCTCTTAGGGCTATATTTATTAAACATAATTATGTTATTTTTCAAGCATATAAGCTGGGAAATTTGATATTTATGGTTCTTCTATATGTAAGTGCAATGAAAAGTTTGGAGATATTATGGGGTCTACTATTCATGTACAAATGCAATGTTTTGGTCTAACTTATCACCAAGCATCGCATTCGTATGTGCGGGTTTTTAACTTATCTTTACCGCAATCCATTAATCCCTTCCTGAACTCTGTCACGTAGTGCTAAACTGGCCGTCCACGATGTCCTCTTCTCTGCTTCTGCCGTGCCTACTACACCGATCTGCCTCTGGCGCATGCGCACCTCATGCTTGGCGAGCTGCCCGTCAAGTGGTTGCTAAGGAGATTCCTCACAAGCCGGAAGCAGTGCGAGCTGGGTAAAAGGGGCGGAGCTTGCGGGACAGAGCGGCTAGTACCAAAGCAGGGGAAAGAACAGGCTTAGCGTCAGGCAGGTAGATACTACGCCATCCTCAGGTGGCGAAGCGGCACAGAGAAGAGAAGCGGAAAGCTGAGCTTTCCGCTTCTACATGAATTGCAGATACCATACAAGTGTATGGTACTGCGATTCCAGCACAGAGCAGGGATACCGCTGGAGAAGTAATAACGTTCTCCGCGGTAACCCGCTCTGTGAATTGCGGTAAGCAGAGAAAAGCCCTGTTTAACGCAAAACAGGGCTTTTCTCTGCTGCATGAATAGACCTCTAAGTCAGAAAACTTTTTATTGTTTCCTAAACACACTGCCTCCTTCATAGAATCTAATGGAGGCTACCTCCTGATGATATTTATATAAACTGGACAAGAGGTATTTATCTTTTCTTTTTTTAAACAAACTTATCTCCATTTCCAGGTGGCGATAAATAGACTTTCCTCTCAGTAACTTAACTGTCGCCACTACATTCCCATACACGCATAATGGGCCTGATTCAGAGCTGGATGCAGCGCTGATGTCGGATGTAAGCAGCCAATGTTTTCCATCTGCACATGCATCTGAGTCACACTGCGCATCCCAATGGTTACTGCTGGCAGGCACAGTATGAATTTGGACATAGAGAGAGGCAGTTTTGGGGGCAATCCTGGTAGGTAACAGGCAGGGGGTTATTCATATGCAGGTGTGTCCCGTCCAGCGACTGCAAACACCCAGTTGCACTGGAATCGGCAGCCATGTTCTGACAGACATTCTGCACCTCCATAGGGCTGCTCTAGTGTCCAATAGTACGTTGGTACGGAAATTTGCAATGCAGCACTTGGGCGTCGCAGTAGGAAGCTCATCTGTTGTGGTATTTTCGTTGGCGTTTCTATAATGGGTGCAATGTGTGAGATGCATGTGTACATGGGCCTCTGGGTCCAGGGGGCCCACAGTGACACGGCACACACTGCACCCATATTTTAAAACGTACTTTTCCGGAGTCCAGCGTAAGGATGCTGCTGTCGCAGCAAAAATCATAGCCAAAATGAAATGGCTGCCGCGCATGAGCAATAGTCAAATTGGTCTCTAGAACATGGCAGGCACCATATTTCCTGAGACCTGTGCTTGCTCAGTAGACTCTGGCACATTGCTGAAGACTACTGAGCCATGCAGAAGAGGGGGCCCACTCGGAGGTGCACACAAGCTCCCTCCTCTGTTAAAACGCATTAGTATAATGATGCAGATGCGCTTCAGCAAAACATGCAGCTGCGACTACAACAGTGTTCACCTCTGATTCAGGTCCAATATATTAGATAGATAGATAGATAGATAGATAGATAGATAGATAGATAGATAGATAGATAGATAGATAGATAGACCCAAACATTAGGAGTATAGAGAACCCATTAATGCAAGAAACTCCACAGATCTGAAAAATAAATATATTGTGCAAAATACAGTCATAGTGGTTAACCATATTTTAATATAATATATAATACACAAAGTATTTGCAACAAAGTATTAAAAAGTGAAAGTTTGATTTAGGATTGTTTAGTTTGTCCCATTACTTTTGGTCCCTTAAAAAGTGTGAGGCACATATAGAAACCGTTGTAATTCCTACACTGTTCACCTGATATGGATGTAAATACCCTCAAATTAAAGCGGAAAGTCTGCAGTTAAAGCACGTCTTGTTTGTTTCATTTCAAATCCATTGTGGTGGTGTATAGAGCCCAAAATATTAGAATTGTGTCGATCTCTCAACATTTATGGACCTGACTGTATATATATATATATATATATACATACAGAGAAAGGGGTGGTGTCTAAGGGAGGTGATATCTTCCAGAATTTGACCACAAATCACTTTTATATAAATATATAAAAAATTATTTTAAAGTATTCAACAATCACAGTGAATAACAAATGGCTGACATAATCAAAATCCAGACATCAGATATGGACACCATATATTGCGAATAATTGGTAAGTCAAATGTGGTTTTCTTAATTATTGCATATCCGATGTTCTTATATCCGAACCAGAAACCCGACGTGTTTCGTCCAACTGGACTTCATCAGGGGCTCAATATCTAAACAATAAATTGATCAATTATATATGATAATATGAACAATCGCAAGGTCAGGCCATAGTGGTCAAAAGGATAGGGACAGATAATTGGATAGCAATATATACATATATGTACATGCATATACATACCAGAAACAAGTCGGAAGAACATAACGGAATAGATGACCAATAAATCATCGTATTAATCCCACATCTGAAAAAAACATAATATATATATATATATATATATATATATATATATATATATATATATATAATATTTCAAAACCCTATCGGGTGAATTAAACTAAAACATTTCTAAAATTAAATGATGAGGTAAAAAAAGGGGAACATAGGTCCATTGGATATGTTTCAATTAATAAATTAGAACATCATTCAGTAATGTCTATTATAACATTATATGAGGGGGTCCAGAATGGAGGGGGTGGAGCATGAGGTGGAAAATGAACATACATAGAAATAGAGATACAGTGTATCAAAATGACAATTGTTATACATACCAGTAAAACAGGCTTTGCAATAACAGATGTAATAAAGAATGAGCTGATTCCACAGCAAGGTTTTTTTTTTTTTTGAGATTTACTAATAACATTGTGCTGTTAAAGGTTTTTTTATATTATTTTTATATTATCACTATATTAGCAGATTGTTTTTCTCTGACGTCCTAGTGGATGCTGGGAACTCCGTAAGGACCATGGGGAATAGCGGCTCCGCAGGAGACTGGGCACAAAAGTAAAAGCTTTAGGACTAGCTGGTTTGCACTGGCTCCTCCCCCTATGACCCTCCTCCAAGCCTCAGTTAGATTTTTGTGCCCGGCCGAGAAGGGTGCATGCTAGGTAGCTCTTCTGAGCTGCTTAGAGTAAAAGTTTAAATAGGTTTTTTATTTTCAGTGAGACCTGCTGGCAACAGGCTCACTGCATCGTGGGACTAAGGGGAGAAGAAGTGAACTCACCTGCATGCAGAGTGGATTGGGCTTCTTGGCTACTGGACATTAGCTCCAGAGGGACGATCACAGGCTCAGCTTGGATGGGTCCCGGAGCCGCGCCGCCGGCCCCCTTACAGAGCCAGAAGAGCGAAGAGGTCCGGAAAAATCGGCGGCAGAAGACGTTCCTGTCTTCAACAAGGTAGCGCACAGCACTGCAGCTGTGCGCCATTGCTCTCAGCACACTTCACACTCCGGTCACTGAGGGTGCAGGGCGCTGGGGGGGAGCGCCCTAAGACGCAATAAAACACGTTTTAAACCTTATATGGCTAAAGAAATGCATCACATATAGCTCCTGGGCTATATGGATGCATTTAACCCCTGCCAGTTTTCCTAAAAAAAAGCGGGAGAAAAGGCCGCCGAAAAGGGGGCGGAGCCTATCTCCTCAGCACACAAGCGCCATTTTCCCTCACAGCTCCGCTGGAAGGACGGCTCCCTGACTCTCCCCTGCAGTCCTGCTACAGAATCAGGGTAAAACAAGAGAGGGGGGGCACTAATTGGCAGATAATACAAATACAGCAGCTATAGAAGGGAGAAACACTTATATAAGGTTATCCCTGTATATATATAGCGCTCTGGTGTGTGCTGGCAAACTCTCCCTCTGTCTGCCCAAAGGGCTCGTGGGGTCCTGTCCTCTATCAGAGCATTCCCTGTGTGTGTGCTGTGTGTCGGTACGATTGTGTCGACATGTATGAGGAGGAAAATGATGTGGAGGCGGAGCAATTGCCTGTAATAGTGATGTCACCCCCTAGGGAGTCGACACCTGACTGGATGGTCGTATGGAAGGAATTACAAGACAGTGTCAGCACTTTGCAAAAAACTGTTGACGACATGAGACAGCCGGCAAATCAGTTAGTGCCTGTCCAGGCGTCTCAAACACCGTCAGGGGCTCTAAAGCGCCCGTTACCTCAGATGGTCGACCCAGACACGGATACTGACTCCAGCGTCGACGGTGACGAGACAAACGTAATGTCCAGTAGGGCCACACGTTACATGATCACGGCAATGAAGGAGGCTTTGAACATTTCTGATACTACAAGTACCACAAAAAGGGGTATTATGTGGGGTGTGAAAAAACTACCCATAGTTTTTCCTGAATCAGATGAATTAAATGAGGTGTGTGACAAAGAGTTGGTTTCCCCCGATAAAAAACTGCTGATTTCTAATAAATTATTGGCATTATACCCTTTCCCGCCAGAGGTTAGGGCGCATTGGGAAACACCCCCTAGGGTAGATAAGGCGCTCACACGCTTATCAAAACAAGTGGCGTTGCCGTCTCCTGATACGGCCGCCCTCAAGGAACCAGCTGATAGAAAGCTGGAAAATATCCTAAAGGGTATATACACACATACTGGTGTTATACTACGACCAGCAATCGCCTCAGCCTGGATGTGCAGCGCTGGAGTGGCTTGGTCGGATTCCCTGACTGAAAATATTGATACCCTGGATAGGGACAGTATATTATTGACTATAGAGCATTTAAAGGATGCATTACTATATATGCGAGATGCACAGAGGGATATTTGCACCCTGGCATCAAGAGTAAGTGCGCTGTCCATTTCTGCCAGAAGAAGTTTATGGACACGACAGTGGTCAGGTGATGCGGATTCCAAACGGCATATGGAAGTATTGCCGTATAAAGGGGAGGAGTTATTTGGGGTCGGTCTATCGGACCTGGTGGCCACGGTGACGGCTGGGAAATCCACCTTTTTACCCCAGGTCACCTCTCAGCAGAAAAAGACACCGTCTTTTCAAACTCAGTCCTTTCGTCCCCATAAGGGCAAGCGGGCAAAAGGCCACTCATTTCTGCCCCGGGGCAGAGGAAGGGGAAAAAGACTGCAGCAGACAGCCTCTTCCCAGGATCAGAAGCCCTCCCCCGCTTCTGCCAAGTCTTCAGCATGACGCTGGGGCTTTACAAGCGGACTCAGGCACGGTGGGGGCCCGTCTCAAAAATTTCAACGCGCAGTGGGCTCACTCGCAAGTGGACCCCTGGATCCTGCAGGTAGTATCACAGGGGTACAAATTGGAATTCGAGACGTCTCCCCCTCGCCGGTTCCTGAAGTCTGCTCTACCAACGTCTCCCTCCGACAAGGAGGCAGTATTGGAAGCTATTCACAAGCTGTATTCCCAGCAGGTGATAATCAAGGTACCCCTCCTACAACAGGGAAAGGGGTATTACTCCACGCTGTTTGTGGTACCGAAGCCGGACGGCTCGGTGAGACCGATTTTAAATCTGAAATCATTGAACACTTACATAAAAAGGTTCAAATTCAAGATGGAGTCACTCAGAGCAGTGATAGCGAACCTGGAAGAAGGGGACTATATGGTGTCTCTGGACATCAAAGATGCTTATCTCCATGTCCCAATCTACCCTTCTCACCAAGGGTACCTCAGGTTTGTGGTACAAAACTGTCATTATCAGTTTCAGACGCTGCCGTTTGGATTGTCCACGGCACCACGGGTCTTTACCAAGGTAATGGCCGAAATGATGATTCTTCTTCGAAGAAAAGGCGTCTTAATTATCCCTTACTTGGACGATCTCCTGATAAGGGCAAGGTCCAGGGAACAGTTAGAGGTCGGAGTAGCACTATCTCAGGTAGTGCTACGTCAGCACGGGTGGATTCTAAATATTCCAAAATCGCAGCTGATTCCAACAACACGTCTACTGTTCCTAGGGATGATTCTGGACACAGTCCAGAAAAAGGTGTTTCTCCCGGAGGAGAAGGCCAGGGAGTTATCCGAGCTAGTCAGGAACCTCCTGAAACCAGGACAAGTGTCAGTGCATCAATGCACAAGGGTCCTGGGAAAGATGGTGGCTTCTTACGAAGCGATTCCATTCGGAAGATTCCATGCAAGAACTTTTCAGTGGGATCTGCTGGACAAATGGTCCGGATCGCATCTTCAGATGCATCAGCGGATAACCCTATCTCTCCTGTGGTGGTTGCAGAGTGCTCATCTTCTAGAGGGCCGCAGATTCGGCATTCAGGACTGGATTCTGGTGACCACGGATGCCAGCCTGAGAGGCTGGGGAGCAGTCACACAGGGAAGAAATTTCCAGGGCTTGTGGTCAAGCATGGAAACGTCTCTTCACATAAATATCCTGGAACTAAGGGCAATTTACAATGCCCTAAGTCAAGCAAGGCCTCTGCTTCAGGGTCAGTCGGTATTGATCCAATCGGACAACATCACGGCAGTCGCCCACGTAAACAGACAGGGCGGCACAAGAAGCAGGAGGGCAATGGCAGAAGCTGCAAGAATTCTTCGCTGGGCGGAAAATTATGTGACAGCACTGTCAGCGGTGTTCATTCCGGGAGTGGACAACTGGGAAGCAGACTTCCTCAGCAGACACGACCTCCACCCGGGGGAGTGGGGACTTCACGCAGAAGTCTTCCACGTGATTGTAAACCGTTGGGAAAAACCAAAGGTGGACATGATGGCGTCTCGCCTCAACAAGAAACTAGACAGATATTGCGCCAGGTCAAGGGACCCTCAGGCGATAGCGGTGGACGCTCTGGTAACACCGTGGGTGTACCAGTCAGTGTATGTGTTCCCTCCTCTGCCTCTCATACCCAAAGTATTGAGAATCATAAGAAGGAGAGGAGTAAGAACTATACTCGTGGCTCCGGATTGGCCAAGGAGGACTTGGTACCCGGAACTTCAAGAGATGCTCACGGAGGACCCGTGGCCTCTACCTATAAGAAAGGACCTGCTCCAGCAGGGACCTTGTCTGTTCCAAGACTTACCGCGGCTGCGTTTGACGGCATGGAGGTTGAACGCCGGATCCTGAAGGAAAAAGGCATTCCAGATGAAGTCATCCCTACCCTGATCAAGGCCAGGAAGGATGTAACCGCGAAACATTATCACCGCATTTGGCGAAAATATGTTGCGTGGTGTGAGGCCAAGAAGGCCCCTACAGAGGAATTTCAACTGGGTCGTTTCCTGCATTTCCTGCAAACAGGACTATCTATGGGCCTAAAATTAGGGTCCATTAAGGTTCAAATTTCGGCCCTGTCAATATTCTTCCAAAAAGAACTGGCTTCAGTGCCTGAAGTTCAGACGTTTGTCAAAGGGGTACTGCATATACAGCCTCCTTTTGTGCCTCCAGTGGCACCTTGGGATCTCAATGTAGTGTTGAGTCTCCTAAAGTCACATTGGTTTGAACCACTCACCACTGTGGAATTAAAATATCTCACATGGAAAGTGGTCATGCTGTTAGCCCTGGCTTCAGCCAGGCGTGTCTCAGAATTGGCGGCTTTATCATATAAAAGCCCTTACCTAATTTTTCATTCAGACAGGGCAGAACTGAGGACTCGCCCTCAATTTCTCCCTAAGGTGGTTTCAGCGTTTCACATGAACCAGCCTATTGTGGTGCCTGCGGCTACTAGGGACTTGGAGGACTCCAAGTTGCTGGACGTAGTCAGGGCCCTGAAAATATATGTTTCCAGGACGGCTGGAGTCAGAAAATCTGACTCGCTGTTTATCCTGTATGCACCCAACAAGCTGGGTGCTCCTGCTTCTAAGCAGACGATTGCTCGTTGGATTTGTAGTACGATTCAGCTTGCACATTCTGTGGCAGGCCTGCCACAGCCAAAATCTGTAAAAGCCCATTCCACAAGGAAGGTGGGCTCATCTTGGGCGGCTGCCCGAGGGGTCTCGGCTTTACAACTTTGCCGAGCAGCTACTTGGTCAGGGGCAAACACGTTTGCTAAATTTTACAAATTCGATACCCTGGCTGAGGAGGACCTGGAGTTCTCTCATTCGGTGCTGCAGAGTCATCCGCACTCTCCCGCCCGTTTGGGAGCTTTGGTATAATCCCCATGGTCCTTACGGAGTTCCCAGCATCCACTAGGACGTCAGAGAAAATAAGAATTTACTTACCGATAATTCTATTTCTCATAGTCCGTAGTGGATGCTGGGCGCCCATCCCAAGTGCGGATTGTCTGCAATACTTGTACATAGTTATTGTTACAAAAATCGGGTTATTATTGTTGTGAGCCATCTTTTCAGAGGCTCCTCTGTTATCATGCTGTTAACTGGGTTCAGATCACAGGTTGTACAGTGTGATTGGTGTGGCTGGTATGAGTCTTACCCGGGATTCAAAATCCTTCCTTATTGTGTACGCTCGTCCGGGCACAGTATCCTAACTGAGGCTTGGAGGAGGGTCATAGGGGGAGGAGCCAGTGCACACCAGCTAGTCCTAAAGCTTTTACTTTTGTGCCCAGTCTCCTGCGGAGCCGCTATTCCCCATGGTCCTTACGGAGTTCCCAGCATCCACTACGGACTATGAGAAATAGAATTATCGGTAAGTAAATTCTTATTTTTTTTATACCTCCTAGCCAATTAAGCTGTGGATGGTAATGATATCAGTAATCATCTGATTTAGACATCTACAATAGAGATTAACTAATAACATCATGCTGTTAAAAAAAAAAAAAAAATTTTTGTATCATTGTATGAGCATATTGGTTTTTTATATCTCCTAGCCAATTAGGCTCAATTAATTGAGCCATCATGGCAATTAACTAATTAGGTGCAAACATGGCAATTAACTAATTAGGTGCAATCAATTAAGATGTCATGGTAATTAATTTACATAGATTTATATTTGGTGCATATCTATAGAATGAATAGGTCATCTTTAGTATAGGGATTATCCACGAAAACGAAATTGTGGCTTATACCGAACTCAGCATTAATGTATTACTGTTTGCCTTACTGAGTTGGTATGTATTAACATTCTTACTGGCTGAAGGGTTTTTTTTAATTTTTTTTATTACATTTATTTATCTATAAATTACATTAAGATAATATTTTTACCATAGGCATATTCAATACAAACCTTGCTGTGGAATCAGCTCATTCTTTATTACATCTGTTATTGCAAAGCCTGTTTTACTGGTATGTATAACAATTGTCATTTTGATACTCTGTATCTCTATTTCTATGTATGTTCATTTTCCACCTCATGCTCCACCCCCTCCATTCTGGACCCCCTCAATAATGTTATAATAGACATTACTGAATGATGTTCTAATTTATTAATTGAAACATATCCAATGGACCTATATTCCCCTTTTTTTTTACCTTATAATTTCATTTTAGAAATGTTTTAGTTTAATTCACCCGATAGGGTTTTGAAATATTATATATATATATATATATATATATATATATATATATATATATTTTATGTTTTTTTCAGATGTGGGATTACTACGATCATTTATTGGTCATCTATTCCTTTATGTTCTTCCGACTTGTTTTTGGTATGTATATGCATGTACATATATGTATATATTGCTATCCAATTATCTGTCCCTATCCTTTTGACCACTATGGCCTGACCTTGCGATTGTTCATATTATCATATATAATTGATCTATTTATTGTTTAGATATTGAGCCCCTGATGAAGTCCAGCTAGACAAAACGCGTTGGGTTTCTGGTTCGGATATAAGTACATCGGATATGCAATAATTAAGAAAACCACATTGGACTTACCAATTATTCGCAATATATGGTGTCCATATCTGATGTCTGCATTTTGATTATGTCAGCCATTTGTTATTCACTGTGATTGTTGAATACTTTTATATAAATATATATAAAAATTATTTTAAAGTGATTTGTGGTCAAATTCTGGAAGATATCATTGGGTTCAGCTCCCTTAGACACCACCCCTTTCTCTTCATTTGTACTTCTGTACTCCGTCTAACAGGGAGTACGTCTTGAGGTTGAGCTCTTCATTTAGCGCTATTGTTAGGTCTACCCCACTTTCTATATATATATATATATATATATATATATATATATATATATACACACACACATATACATACATACACATACATACATACATACACATACATACATACATACATACATACAACTCGGCACTCCACGAACTCTCACAAATGTAGTACGCCCGGTGCCTTCCTCATTACAGCCTGCACGGCTGCACGCAATACACTCCTCCACTGGCGGCACTCAAAGGCTTTTCATAAAAAATGACACAAGTCGGCTGTTTGTGGGCCACAAACAGCCGACTTGTGTCATTTTTTATGAAAAGCCTTTGAGTGCCGCCAGTGGAGGTGTGTATATATACACACACACACACACACACACACACACACACACACACACACACACACACACACACACACACACTATATGTATATAGATAGATAGATAGATAGATAGATAGATAGATAGATAGATAGATAGATAGATAACCGAAGAAAAGCACTTTCCAGAATTGATAAGTAAGGCTTTAGTGCAGGGATGGGGAACCTTCGGCTCTCCAGCTGTTGTTGAACTACACATCCCAGCATGCTCTGCAACAGTTTTAGCATGGCCAAATAGCAAAACTGTAGCAAGGCATGCTGGTTGTGTAGTTCAACAACAGCTGGAGGGCGGAAGGTTCCCCATCCCTGCTTTATTGCATGCAGGGTCGCCAACGTTTTCGATTCGTTACCAGAAGGCACCAATAATGTAGTCTGACTTTGAGAAAATCAAGGCAAAAATATATAATATGTAGGTTTAAGCCATTAAGTGCTACAATATAATAGGATACACAGTTATGTTGAAATAGTATCTATCATACATTAATTAGCAATACATACAGCTGTCAACAATGGCAACAATGCTATCAATACTGTTAATAGTTATTATGCAATTTTAGCATTCGTTATCAACAAGCGTTTAGCCTGGGCTATTAGTTCCATGTATTGAGGGACATGGCCAGATTGGCAATTACATGGTGATTAGCATGCAGTTTACATATCTATGTTTTTGTTTTGTTTTTATTTTATTTATCCGTTTATTTTTATAAACAAACTTCTACTTGACAATTGGATAACACTTTCCATAGTTGCTCTGCAAATCCCAAAGGGGAAGGGAGCGAATGTGGTGTTTTGAATTTCATGACTAATATGATGTTTAATTAAAACTATCTCATTATTCTGATGTGAATGTAGAAGTTTAAAATAAGGAGTAAAATCACATTTCCCTTAGGTCAGTCATACAAAAGAGAACAGTGGCTGTGATGTCATAATGGCCCGCAAACCAGAAATAACCAGTCCTGGCCTGTCAGGTGGGGTCTACGAGGTCATGCTGTGACGTCATAATGGTGATTGCCTATACCAGGGCTGTGCTGTTTCTGCCTCACACTAATTCACATTCAGGGCCATGGCAAAGCACAGCTCACCTGCAGTAGGAGATACGGTACTCACATGAGGTTGGTGACAGGACATAGATAAGGGCAGATTAATGCCATGCAGCGGCTGACTTGGAGCATGACTACTGTAATATATGACATCCCTCACAGTGAGTAGTACCATTCATTTCTCTTACGTCCTAGAGAATGCTTGGGTCCACATTAGTACCATGAGGTATAGACGGGTCCACTAGGAGCCACTGGCACTTTAAGAGTTTAACAGTGTGGGCTGGCTCCTCCCTCTATGCCCCTCCTACCAGACTCAGTTTAGAAAATGTGCCCGGAGTAGCTGGTCACAGCTATGGGAGCTCCATAGGAGTTTTTCTAGTTTTATTTTTTTTTTATTAGCGTTTAGGCACAGGGAGGCTGCTGGCAACAGCCTCCCTGCTTTGAGGGACTTGGGGGGGGGGGGGGGGGGGGGAGTAGTGTCCAACCCTGGGGGGGAGTAGTGTCCAACCCTGAGAGGTTAATGGACACTATCTTCGTTAACAGGACACTGAGCTCCTGAGGGTGATGATCGTTAGCCGCCCCAGGCGACCGCAGCATGCCGTAAACCCTTAACAGAGCCAGAAGATTCCGGTGGCGAGTGAGTCATCGGCACCTCGGCAAGAGGGGAGCCGGTGTGAAGATGGCGTCAACAGGGTAGGAGCGCAGTACTTACTGCGCCCCGGAGACCTACACTGGTCACTCAAGCTGTCAGGAACCTAGGTACCGCTTGCCAGCACCATACCTCAGCCCAGTATAAAGATGTAAAAGTGGGAAGCAGCGCCATGTTTCAGGGGGCGGAGCTTCTCCTCAGAGCGGTCCCAGCAGCGTTCAGTGCCATTTTCCTCTCTGCAGATCCAGCTACAGAGACGCTGACAGGGAGAGCTGTCCCTCCACACGACTCCAGCTATCCTGTGCGGTACCAGGGGGTTGTAGAAGGGGGGAGGCTGTATAATTACTGTGTAGTCTATGAAGGGTACACAGGCAGCGCCAGGTATTTTGTTATATCTACCTTATTAAGCGCTGTGTGTGTGCTGGCTCCAAGCTCTGTGTTTCTCTGAAAGTTCTTGGGGAAAAACTGTGTCTGACATTTTCCTGTGTGAGTGTAATGTATGTTTCTCATGTCCAGGGACATTGTGGCTTATGCTGCAGAGGATATTTCTTCTCCAGAAGAATCCATTCCATGTACCAAGGAATGTAATGCATTGTCTCAGATTCCTGTTAATGAGCCAGAATGGCTGACTTCTATTAAGGGAATGATATCTCAGATCTCTACTAGTGTAGCTCATACTGAGTCAGCATTTCAAGTTTTAAAGAATTGTATGGCTGTTTGGTCAGGTTCTGTTCCTATTCCTTCTCAATCCCCTAACATATTCCCAAATAAATGTGCACTTGCCCAGATTATGCAAGATGACACGGATACCGACTCTGACACGGCAGACAGCGATGGGGATGTGCTGAGGGGGGTAGCATCCCTGGCTAAGGGAGTGCAGCTCATGATTGAGGCCATTAGAGAGATGTGTAAAACATTACTGACACACCACCTGAGCAGGTTGAGGAGGCTTACTTCACAGACAATAAGAAAGCCTCGCTAACCTTCCCTGCGTCTAAATAATTAAATGCTTTATTTGAAAAATCCTGGGAAACCCTGGAGAAAAAATTCCAGATCTCCAAGAGGGTCCTGGTTGCTTTTCCCTTCCCTGAGGAGGATAGAAAAAGATGGGAAAACCCACCCATAGTTGACGCTTCTGTCTCCAGACTGTCAAAAAAGGTGGTTTTACCTGTCCCTGGATCTACCGCGTTAAAAGAACCGGCTGATCGTAAGATTGACACTAAGCTCAAATCCATATACACTGCTTCAGGGGTGGCATTAAGGCCTACTATTGCCTGTGCATGGATCTCAAAAGCTATAGTAAAGTGGTCAGGCACATTACTAGAAGACTTAGAAACAATGGATAGAAGTGACATTGAACTGTTTTTATGTAACATACAGGATTCTGCGGGGTTCATGGTGGAATCCATGAAGGACCTGGGTACGCTGAATGCACGGATATCTTCCATGTCTGTCTCAGCTCGCAGGGGACTCTGGCTACGCCATTAGTTGGCGGACACGGAATCCAGGAGAAGTGTGGAGAACCTACCATACACAGGTCAGGCTCGTTTGGGGAAGCGTTGGATGCGTGGAATTCCATGGCAATCGCGGGTAAGTCACCGTTTCTTCCCTCAGCTACGCCTTCTATGAAGAAACCCTTTTCTTCATCCACAGCGCAGTCCTTTCGGACTGCTAAGACAAAAAATGTCCAAGCCCCTTACCACTTTCTTTAGAGGTAGGCGTTCAAAGGATAAAAAGCCTGCACCTGCAGGCTCCCAGGACCAGAAGCCTGCTTCTGGTTCCTCAAATTCCTCATCATGACGGTGGACCACACACCCTGGAGGACGGTCTGGTGGGTGCGAGGCTCAGACGTTTCAGCCACGTCTGGATGTCATCCGGCCTGGACCCCTGGGTACAGGATATTGTATCCCAGGTGTACAGACTGGAGTTTCACCAATTCTTCAAATCAGGCTTGTCAGCGTTACCAACAGACAGGGCTGTCCTACAGGAAGCCATTAAAAAATTGGAAAGGTAAGCGGTCATCGTTACAGTTCCACCGCATATGCAAAACAAAGGTTACTATTCAAACCTTTTCGTGGTACCGAAACCGGATGGTTCGGTCAGACCGATTTTGAACTTGTTAAACCCTTATCTAAGGGAGTTCAAGTTCAAAATGGAGTCTCTGAGAGCGGTGATCTCAGGTCTAGAGGAGGGAGAGTTTCTGGTATCCCTGGATATCAAGGACGCGTACCTCCACATTCCGATTTGGCCACCACACCAGGCTTATCTCAGGTTTGCACTGTTAGACAGTCACTATCAGTTTAAGGCACTGCCATTCGGTCTCTCCACGACACCCAGGGTGTTCACCAAGGTGATGGCAGAGATGATGGTTCTCCTCCGCAGACAGGGAGTGAACATAATTCCATATCTGGACGATCTGCTGATAAAGGCGTCGACCAGTGAGACCTTGTCCATTGCTCTCACGACTCATCTGCTCAAGGAACATGGTTGGATCCTGAACCTTCCGAAGTCACATTTGGAGCTGACAAGGAGATTGTCTTTCCTGGGGATGATCCTCGACACGGAAGTGCAGAGGGTGTCTCTACCAGAGGAAAAAGTGTTGGTGATTCAAACAATGGTCTGGGATGTCCTGAAGCCAGCCCGGGTATCGGTTCATCAGTGCATTTGCCTTCTGGAGAAGATGGTTGCCTCCTACGAGGCTCTACAGTATGGAAGATTCCATGCTTGATCCTTCCAACTGGATCTCCTAGACAAGTGGTTGGGGACTCATCTACATATGCACCTGAGGATACGTCTGTCGCCGGAAGCAAGGATTTCACTCCTCTGGTGGCTGCAAATGTCTCACCTTCTGGAGGGCCGCAGGTTCGGGATTCAGGACTGGATCAATCTAACCACGGACGCAAGTCTCCGGGGTTGGGGCACAGTCATTCAAGGGGAAACCTTCCAAGGAAGGTGGTCAAGTCTGTAATCCAGTCTTCCAATAAACATTCTGGAACTAAGAGCCGTGTACAACGGTCTTCTCCAAGCGGCACATCTTCTGCGAGATCGTGCCATTCAAGTACAGTTGGACAATGTAACGATGGTGGCCTACATAAACCGACAGGGCGGAACGAAAAGAAGAGCTGCAATGTCAGAGGTAAAAAGGATCCTCCTCTGGACAGAAAGGTACGCACTGGCGCTGTCAGCAATCTTCATCCCAGGAGTAGACAACTGGGAAGCGGACTTCCTCAGCAGACACGATCTCCATCCAGGAGAGTGGGGCCTCCATCCGGAGGTGTTCACGGAGGTGACAAATCTTTGGGGTGTACCCCAAATAGACATGATGGCCTCACGTCTCAACAAGAAGTTCTGGAAGGTATTGTTCCAGGTCGAGAGACCCGCAAGCAGTGGCGGTGGACACCCTGGTGACTCCGTGGGTGTTCCAGTCAGTGTACGTGTTTCCTCCACTTCCACTCATTCCAAGGGTTCTAAAAATCATAAAGAGAACAAGAGTTCAGGCAATCCTCATTGCTCCGGACTGGCCAAGAAGGGCTTGGTACACGGATCTTCTGGATCTACTGCTGGAAGATCCGAGGCCCCTTCCTCTTCGGGGGAATTTCTGCAACAGGGGCCATTTGCTTATCAAGACTTACCATGGCTATGTTTGATGGCATGGAGGTTGAACACCAGATATTAGCTCAGAAGGGCATTCTGAACAAAGTTATTCCTACCCTGATACAGGCTAGGAAAGGAGTTACAACTAAACATTACCATCGCATTTGGAAAAAGTATGTGTCTTGGTGTGAATCCAAGAAGTTTCCTATGGTGGAGTTTCAACTGGGATGGTTTCTCCTCTTCGTGCAAGCAGGTGTGGATATGGGCCTGAGTTTGGGATCCCTAAAGGTCCAGATTTTGGCCTTATCCATTTTCTTCCAGAAACAACTGGCTTCCCTCCCTGAGGTTCAGACTTTTTTGAAAGGGGTTCTGCACATCCAACCTCCCTTTGTGCCGCCTACGGCTCCCTGAGATCTTAACGTGGTGTTGCAGTTCCTCCAATCGGATTGGTTTGAGCCTCTACAGGAGGTTGGGGTCAAGTTTCTCAAGTGGAAGGTTGTCACTTTGTTGGCATTAGCTTCTGCTAGACGTGTGTCGGAGTTAGGGGCTTTGTCTTGTAAAAGTCCCTACTTGATCTTCCATGAAGATATTGCTGAGTTTCGGACACGTCAGCAGTTCCTTACAAAGGTTGTGTCGGCTTTTCATATCAACAAACTATTGATATGTGTCAGTTGCTACTGAATCCTCAATTCCATCAAAGTCCCTGGATGTTGTAAGGGCTCTGAAAATGTATGTGAAGAGGACTGCTCGTCACAGAAAATTGGACTCTCTGTTTGTCCTGTATGATCCCAAGAAAATTGGGTGTCCTGCTTCTAAGCACACAATCTCTCACTGGATCAGATTCACTATCCAGCATGCGTATTAAACGGCAGGAGAGGCAGTGTCCAAAATTGTGAAAATCTCAATCACAATGATATGGCCATACAACTAGTATTCAATAAAAGTCAGAAGGAAGTTGCCTTTTTAGACTTGAGTATCTATATTTCTGAGGGCCAGGTTAACACTAAAACCTTTAGAAAGAGCACGGACTCCAACAGTTTCATTGAGAGAACAAGCCAGCACCATGCCAATTGGCTGGATGGGATTCCATTCAGCCAATTTGCCCGTATAAAAAGAAACTGTACAGATGAGCGTATGTGCGATCAACAACTTAATGAAATGTCTGTGATGTTTGCAAAGAAGGGTTACTCTGCTGAACTTTTGGATACGGCAAGATCAAAAGTGGCCGTAATAGAAAGGGAGAAACTCTTAAAAGGTAACACTAGTCCTAAACCGAAGGATGAACGCTTTCAGTGGGCATTTATCAGCCAGTATAATAGATCCTTCAAAAATATAGAACGAGTTTTTAGGGGGAACTGGAACATATTAAAACAAGATGCAGTTTTAGGTCCGATGTTACCTGAGAAACCTCTCTTTGTTTATAGGAGGGCATCTACACTTAAAGATCAGCTGGTAAAAAGCGGTATAGAAAATAATCCTAGACAAAGTATTAGAACTAAGGGTTTTCACCGCTGTGGCGAATGTTTAATGTGTAGGACAGTGAAAACACCTCTACGAAAGATAACTGAGTTCACAGTACATGGTCAAACATTTCCAATAAGGGAGTTCATAACATGTCACTCCAAGAATGTGATTTACATTATGGAGTGTACATGTGGACTCTTTTATGTTGGCAAAACGGGGAGGTGTGTCAGGGTCAGATGGGCAGAGCACATCTATAACATCCGTAAGGGGCTTGATACCCATACAGTCTCTTTTCATTTAAAAAAAATTCATGAGTCAAAAGAATGCTGTTTAAAATCATTTTGTGGTATCCAAATGATCCTCCCAAAATGGAGAACTAGAGATGTGCAGAAAAGGCTATCACAAGCAGAGAATAGATGGATTCACCGTTTGAATACCCTGACACCAGGGGGTTTAAACGGTGAATTCGAATTAAAATGTTTTCTGATATAACTCACCTCCTCTTACTAGGTCTACTATTATTAGAATTTAATCTGTATTATTATTTTATATGGTAATATCTGTTTTTATTTGTTTTATTTTATATGGTTATTGAGAGGAATACTTTGTGGACTATAATCTTTCGGGACATGCCTATACTGGAAATATGAAGATATCATATGTCACTCAGGATGGTAAGAGTCCGGAATTACACCTTCCGTTTCAAGTGTGCGGCTATGGAACGCAAATATAGGAACTTCCGGAAGTTAATGAGCCGCATCTGGAACGCAAATACAGGAAGTTCCGGTCAGCAGTGACACGCATGACGCACGTCCGTTTCCAGCGAGATCGTTTTCTGATGTGATAGCGGTTTGTCCTGTGCTGCAATTGTTATCAGCTGATGTCCCTCGTTAAGAGGGTTTAAATAGTGAAGCTTACACCTTACAGCCATGCTTCTGACGAAGGACGGATCCCGTCCGAAACGCGTTAAGCGTGGCTGTATCTTATTTGGACTCCTGCACTCATCGATTTACTACAGGGTGAACTCTGCATGGTTGTGGTGGTGGGCATCCGGAGCTCATTCACCTGTTTCACTGGACACCTGACGCCATTCGAATCCCCTGGACAGATTCCAACGTTGGTGATGTGCCTTATGGAGATTGACATGCTATTTTAAATTTGTCTTTCTGTACGTGCATTTTGTACATAATAAATGTGACCCTTTTAAAAGGCTTGCTACACTATATTTTGTGCTATAAGTACCTCCATCAATTATCCTTGCCAAAGGATTAGGAGGTGCTTATATTTTCTCTTTCGTAGATTATAAACTGGGCCCACTACTGAGTCCCCTGAAAAAAGAATTATTCTATTGTGATCACTTGATTTTATGTGACCAGAAGGCAACAGGAGATCCTGTTTCTTCGTTATACGGTGAATCAACTTTCATGTCTTGATTCTTACACATGGGTGACATCTAACATGGTTACTGGAGAGCGCTACTATTAATATACACTTCTTTTTTTTTTTTTTTTCTAGTGTCCAAAATCTGTTAAGGCAAACTCTACTCGTAAGGTGGGTTCTTCCTTGAGCAGTGTATTTATATATACACTGCTCAAAAAAATTAAGGGAACACTAAAATAACAGCGAAGCAAACGAACTCACAGACAGTATAACATAACATACACAGGAGGTGATGGAATAACTAATAAACACAAAGTGAACGGAGAAGCCCAAAGGCTCAGGAATTGGGTGTCTCCCTAGTGTCAGGAATGCTCAGATGGAATAGAGCGGACAATGAAGCGAGGTGTAGTGATTTAACATGTGGAGCACCTGAAATTATGTTGCTAAGAGCAACAGAAAAAACCCCAAAGGGTTACCAACGGGTGTGGGAATAAACTCCTTGGTCAGAGATAGAAATATAGACACAAGGAGAGTATCCACAATCCTAACCCCCACTTGCAGGGCACAGGTTCAGCTTACTGCCACTAAACTGACACCCGGACGCCCTGCACAGTGAGGGAGGATTAAGCAAGCAGGTCTGAGAGTACAGCCGCAAACCTGCTGGGTTCACAGAATAGCAAAAGAACCCCAGCAGGTCAAACAACTGACTCCAGTCTTACTGCTAGGTCCGGATTGGCAGAATGAAGTACCGAATCCCAAGGCCTATTCGCAGTAAGCAACAAGTAAATACAAAGTCACACAGTACTAGCTAACTCTCTGGAACTGACTAACAAACAAAGATTCAGCAGCATTTGCCTAGCCTGAGAGGATGGTTTATATAGCAGGTGCTGTCCACGCCCCACTCAGACCTCACAGACTGTGAGCACAAAACCAGCGCCGGATTCCCTGCCGTGCACAGAGCCTGTAACCACCACACAGTAAAAACCTGGACCGGAGTATCAGCTGCGCTCAGGTTACTTCGCTAACACTTGCCTCCCGGTTGCCATGGCGACGTGGCAGCACAGAGCAGGAGATCCTAACAGTACCCCCCCTCTGACGAGGGGTCAAAGAACCGCTACCACCGGGTTTATCGGGGAACTGCGAGAAGAAAGAGCGTATCAGTCTGGGGGCATGAAGATCACAACTGCGCACCCACGACCGCTTCTCCGGGCCATACCCCTTCCAGTGCACCAAAAATGACAGCCGACCCCGAACGATCTTGGAGTCAAGAACCCTTTCAACCACAAACTCCCTCTGACCCCGTATCAGAAGAGGAGAAGGTCTTCCACTGGAAGAAGGATTATTAACCGCCAGTTTTGAAAGGGAACAATTAAATGTTTTATTGATACCCAATGAACGGGGCAGATCTAACTGAAATGCCACCGGATTGATAACCCTGGTGATCTTATAAGGGCCGATGAACCGGGGGCCTAACTAATGAGATGGCTGTCTCAACTTCAAATTCTTGGTGGACAACCAGACGAAGTCTCCTAATTTGAAGCTGCAGGGTCTTCTCCGCTTATCAAAAACCCTTTTGGTCACTAATGACACAGACACAAGGGCTTTCTTCACTTTCCTCCAAATACCCCTAAGGACCGAAACAACAGAGGAACCACCAGGCGTGGAATCCAGGGGGTCAAAAGAATTGGCCTTAGGATGATGCCCATACACACAAAGGAAGGGAGAGATCCCTGTAGCAGAGTGAGCCGCGTTGTTATAGGCAAACTCCGCCATGGACAGATGAGCAACCCAGTCAGTATGACACTTGGAGACATAACACCTGAGGAACTGCTCCAAGGACTGGTTCACCCTCTCATTCTGCCCATTAGACTGTGGATGGTAGCCTGACGACAAGCTCACAGAAATCTGGAGATCAGAACAAAATGCCCTCCAGAATTTGGCCACAAACTGGGATCCACGGTCAGAGACCACATCAAGTGGCAACCCGTGGAGGCGCACAACATGCTGCATAAATGACTCAGACAGGCATCTGGCCGATGGCAACCCAACCAGTGGAACGAAATGCGCCATCTTCGAAAACCTGTCAACGACAACCCAAATGGCTGTCATCCCCGAGGATTTGGGCAAGTCCACCACAAAATCCATGGAAATGTGGGTCCATGGCTTAGACGGAATAGAGAGTGGATGTAATGGGCCAACAGGAACCCCTCTAGGAGTTTTATTTCGGGCACAAACGTCACATGCCCGAACCCACTGATCCACATCCCTAGCCACCGAGGGCCACCACACCGCCCTAGACAGCAACTCCCGAGTTCTGGCAATACCCGGATGCCCTGCCGACCTCTTGGCATGGAATTCCAGGAATACTCGCTGTCTTAACCTAGGAGGCACAAACAAGAGACCTACCAGAAGGTCTGGAGGAGCCTGCTCCTGTGCTCTAAGGACTAATGACAAGAGGTCCTGGGTAATGCCCACTTTAATACATGATGGGGACACAATGGGCAATGGCTCCTCGGTGGTCTCTTGAACTGGAGCAAAACTCTGCGAGAGCGCATCAGCCTTGATGTTTTTTGACCCAGGGCGATATGTTATCAAAAAATTAAAGCGAGCAAAAAACAAAGCCCATCGTGCCTGCCTGGCATTGAGCCGCTTCGCTGACTCTAAATATGCCAGATTCTTATGGTCGGTGAGAATTGAGACCACAAACTTAGCCCCCTCAAGCCAGTGTCTCCACTCCCCGAGTGCATCCTTTATAGCCAACAATTCCCGGTTACCCACATCATAATTCATCTCGGCAGACGAAAATTTACGGGTAAAGTAAGCACAGGGATGAAGGCGATTATCAGACACCCCCATCTGAGAGAGCACTGCCCCAATACCTATCTCAGAGGCATCCACTTCTACCACAAAAGGACGCTCTGGATCTGGGTGCCGCAGCACCTTGGCCGAGACAAATGCCCTTTTGAGACGGGCAAAGGCCGCTTTGGCCTTACAAGACCAGTGAGCAACATCCGCCCCTTTCTTAGTGAGTGCCACCAAGGCGGCCACTATAGACGAAAATCCAGCGATAAACCGTCTATAAAAATTCGCAAAGCCCAGAAAACGCTGAAGCGCCTTCAAACTAGTGGGCTGCACCCAATCCAGGACTGCCTGTACCTTAGAACCCTCCATTTGGAAACCTTCTGAGGAGATAATATACCCTAGAAATGCGATTTGCTGGACTTCAAACTCACACTTCTCCAGCTTCGCCCCAAGCTGGTGGTCTCTGAGTTTCTGGAGGACTAAGCGTACATGCTTCCGATGTTCCTCCAGGGAATGAGAGAAGATTAGGATGTCATCTAGATAAACAACTAAGAATCTATCCAAATATTCCCTGAGCACATCGTTCATGAATTCCTGGAAGACTGCCGGGGCATTAGAGAGCCCAAAAGGCATCACCAAATATTCATAATGCCCTGAGTGGGTATTAAAGGCAGTCTTCCATTCATCCCCCTCTCTTATTCGGATTAGATTGTAAGCACCGCGTAGGTCAATCTTAGAAAAAATGGTGGCAGTACGAAGCTGGTCAAACAAAACCGAAATGAGAGGCAGTGGGTACGAGTTTCTAATCGTGATACGGTTAAATTCCCTGAAGTCGATGCAGGGTCGCAACGAACCGTCCTTTTTACCCACGAAGAAGAACCCCGACCCAACTGGGGACTGTGAGGGTCTGATAAATCCCTTAGCCAAGTTCTCCTGAATGTACTCTGCCATAGTCTGAGTCTCAGGACGTGACAGGGAGTACAACCTGCTCTTGGGAAGCTTAGCATCCGGCAACAAATCAATGGCACAGTCATAGGGGCGATGGGGAGGTAGTACCTCCGCAACTTTTTTGGAGAACACATCCGCAAAATCTGCATAACATCCTGGCAATCCTGGCAAACTTAGCTGCGAGAGCCTGACTGGAAGGCTCAAGCAACTCCTGAAACAATCACTACCCCAACTAAGAATCTCCCCAGAGACCCAGTCAAATTGAGGGTTATGGGCCCTTAACCAGGGTAACCCCAAAACCAATGGGGCGAAAGAACAGACAGTCACATAAAAAGACAATTTTTCAGAGTGTGTGGCTCCAATAAACAAAGGAATTTGGCTGGTGCAGGAGGTAATTTTACCCTGGGACAATGGTTCCCCGTTTAACCCACAGATCTCAATCTCTGATGCCAAAGGTACTGAGGGAACAGAGTGTTCCAGGGCGAATTGACGGTCCATGAAAACCCCATCGGCCCCACTGTCAACAAAGGCCTCAGTCTTGACAGTTTGACCGAGGATCTCCAAAGTCACCGGAATGAGAAAAGTATTTTTGGGAAATTCTGACTTCTGGCCTGACAGGATATTTCCCATCACCCTCAGGCCCTGAAGTTTTCCGGTTTTTCTGGGCATGATACTACAACATGACCTTTATTCCCACAGTACAAACACAAACCCTGCTGTCTCCTCCGCGTCTTCTCACGCGAGGAGAGGCGGGTAGCCCCAATCTGCATAGGAGTCTGAGGTTCCCTTGGGAAAAAAGGAAACTGCGGTCTCCCTTTCAAGCCTACGCTCTCTCAGCCGTCTATCCACCCGGATGGATAACTGCATGAGCTGATCTAAGCTATCAGGCGAGGGATATTGTACCAGTTGGTCCTTTATCTGGTCAGAAAGGCCCCTTCGGTACTGGTTTCTCAGGGCTGGGTCATTCCACTGGGTATCATGAGCCAACCTCCGAAACTCCGTACTATAAACCTCAGCTGGCCGTCGCCCTTGCTTAAGGACCGTAATCTGAGCCTCGGCTGAAGCCATCTCGTCAGGGTCATCATACAAAATGCCCAGTGCCGTAAAAAAAGCATCAACACTTTTAAGCGACGGACAGTCAGGCTGTAACCCATATGCCCAGACCTGTGGGTTTCCTTGTAGCAAGGAAATCACCATGCCCACCCGCTGAATCTCCGACCCAGAAGACTGGGGCCTAAGCCTGAAATATAGCTTACAGCTCTCCTTGAAACAAAAGAACTGCGAGCGATCTCCAGAAAAACGATCCGGGAGATTTACTTTCGGCTCCTTAACCCCTGAACTTGCCGCTGCTGCTGCGGGAGCTCCGCTAGCGGCCTGCGGGGTGTTCATTTTAATGGTCATCTCATTAAATTGTCGAGTCAGGACCTGCACCTGATCGACCACCTGTTGCAAAGTATTTTGAGGGGTATGCTCCATATTCCCACAAAATTTCAACAGGAGTATGGCTGCTGAATATGTTACGCACACCAGTGCTAACAGGAGTATACCGGTGTATGAACAGAGAGGGAAGCGAAGCAAACGAACTCACAGACAGTATAACATAACATACACAGGAGGTGATGGAATAACTAATAAACACAAAGTGAACGGAGAAGCCCAAAGGCTCAGGAATTGGGTGTCTCCCTAGTGTCAGGAATGCTCAGATGGAATAGAGCGGACAATGAAGCGAGGTGTAGTGATTTAACATGTGGAGCACCTGAAATGATGTTGCTAAGAGCAACAGAAAAAACCCCAAAGGGTTACCAACGGGTGTGGGAATAAACTCCTTGGTCAGAGATAGAAATATAGACACAAGGAGAGTATCCACAATCCTAACCCCCACTTGCAGGGCACAGGTTCAGCTTACTGCCACTAAACTGACACCCGGACGCCCTGCACAGTGAGGGAGGATTAAGCAAGCAGGTCTGAGAGTACAGCCGCAAACCTGCTGGGTTCACAGAATAGCAAAAGAACCCCAGCAGGTCAAACAACTGACTCCAGTCTTACTGCTAGGTCCGGATTGGCAGAATGAAGTACCGAATCCCAAGGCCTATTCGCAGTAAGCAACAAGTAAATACAAAGTCACACAGTACTAGCTAACTCTCTGGAACTGACTAACAAACAAAGATTCAGCAGCATTTGCCTAGCCTGAGAGGATGGTTTATATAGCAGGTGCTGTCCACGCCCCACTCAGACCTCACAGACTGTGAGCACAAAACCAGCGCCGGATTCCCTGCCGTGCACAGAGCCTGTAACCACTACACAGTAAAAACCCGGACCGGAGTATCAGCTGCGCTCAGGTTACTTCGCTAACACTTGCCTCCCGGTTGCCATGGCGACGTGGCAGCACAGAGCAGGAGATCCTAACAATATTCTTATTAAATACTTTGTTCTTTACATAGTTGAATGTGCTCACAACCAAATCACACAAAAATTATCAATGGAAATCAAATTTATTAACCCACGGAGGTCTGGATTTGGAGTCACACTCAAAATTAAAGTGGAAAAACACACTACAGGCTGATCCAACTTTGATGTAATGTCTTTAAAACAAGTCAAAATGAGGCTCAGTAGTGTGTGTGGCCTCCACGTGCCTGTATGACCTCCCTACAATGCCTGGGCATGCTCCTGATGAGGTGGCGGATGGTCTCCTGAGGGATCTCCTCCCAGATCTGGACTATAGCATCCGCCAACTCCTGGACAGTCTGTGGTGCAACGTGGCGTTGGTGGATGGAGCGAGACATGATGTCCCAGATGTGCTCAATTGGATTCAGGTCTGGGTAACGGGCGGGCCAGTCCATAGCATCAATGCCGTCGTCTTGCAGGAACTGCTGACACACTCCAACCACATGAGGTCTAGCATTGTCTTGCATGAGGAGGAACCCAGGGCCAACCGCACCAGCATATGGTCTCACAAGGGGTCTGAGGATCTCATCTCGGTACCTAATGGCAGTCAGGCTACATCTGGCGAGCACATGGAGGGCTGTGCAGCCCCCCAAAGAAATGCCACCCCACACAATTACTGACCCACTGCCAAACCGGTCGTGCTGGAGGATGTTGCAGGCAGCAGAACATTCTCCTTGGCGTCTCCAGACTCTGTCACGTCTGTCACATGTGCTCAGTGAGAACCTGCTTTCATCTGTGAAGAGCACAGGGCGCCAGTGGCGAATTTGCCAATCTTGGTGTTCTCTGGCAAATGCCAAACGTCCTGCACGGCGTTGGGCTTTAAGAACAACCCCCACCTGTGGACATCGGGCCCTCATACCACCCTCATGGAGTCTGTTTCTGATTGTTTGAGTAGACACATGCACATTTGTGGCTTGCTGGAGGTGATTTTGCAGGGCTCTGGCAGTGCTCCTCCTGTCCCTCCTTGCACAAAGGCGGAGGTAGCGGTCCTGCTGCTGGGTTGTTGCCCTCCTACGGCCTCCTCCACATCTCCTGATGTACTGGCCTGTCTCCTGGTAGCGCCTCCATGCTCTGGACACTACGCTGACAGACACAGCAAACCTTCTTGCCACAGCTCGCATTGATGTGCCATCCTGGATGAGCTGCACTAGCTGAGCCACTTGTGTGGGTTGTAGGGAGGTCATACAGGCACGTGGAGGCCACACACACTACTGAGCCTCATTTTGACTTGTTTTAAGGACATTACATCAAAGTTGGATCAGCCTGTAGTGTGTTTTTCCACTTTAATTTTGAGTTTGACTCCAAATACAGACCTCCATGGGTTAATAAATTTGATTTCCAGTGACGATTTTTGTGTGATTTGGTTGTGAGCACATTCAACTATGTAAAGAACAAAGTATTTAATAAGAATATTTAATTCATTCAGATCTAGGATGTGTTATTTTAGTGTTCCCTTTATTTTTTTGAGCAGTGTATATATATAATATCAAAATCTTATATTGAATTACATATATCATTGCAGTGTGGTCCACATATACAGTAATTGACTATAATTGCATAAAAAGTATCTATTTACATGGTGGACTGCAATATGTATTATTTATATTTCAGCCATATATTCTCATCAGGGGTTAAAGTGGACCGAACGGGGTGGAACTGCGTTCCATCACTTCTAATTGAAGTGGAACCAGTTCCGCCTCTGCCCAGCCACCAACAAGAAAAAGCTCCAGTTCCCAGCTGCACTGTAAAGTTAGAAGCTGCTGCCAGCCAATCACAGCTTGCGGACTGGCTTCAGTGCCAATCAAAAGGAGGGGCGGCTTTTTCAAAATCTGGAGTGAGCCAATCATGGCTCATGGACCACCAGCCAATGAGAAGCTGCCAATTGGCAGCTTCTCATTAGCTAACGGTCTGCGAAACGAGATTGGTGCGTAATTGGCGCTTGCTTCAAAAGAGCAGCCCCTTTTTTTAAATACCAGGCAGCTGGTCTGCGAGTCGGGACTGTCTGGCGGCCACTGCAGTGTTTAAAGTGCAGATGGGACTTGATTCTCAAGGCTCCGCCTCCAACGATGGAGCACAAAGGGGATGCGGAAGATGATGAGCGAAGTATGGGGTGAGATGGCGGGGGGATGATGAGAGAAGCAGGGGTGAGATTGGGGAGTATTGGTGAGAGGAGCAGGAGGTGAGATTGTGGGGAGGTGAGAAGAGCAGAGGGTGAGAGAAGAATATAGACATCCCTGAAGAATATTTACCATTTTCCATCTTCTTCCTCATCTCCCCTGCTGCATTGGGCTGGAGTATTTAAAAATGTAATTATTCTGACATATTCTGGCTTACTTTGTGTTGCCAGAACTGATTCACTGGCTGCAGCATCAATCATCAGCATATAAAATACAAAATGCACAGGTGGATTTATATTAGTGTTGTACAAAACTGGTACCCGTAACAATGTAGATGTGTAAAGTAACTGAAAAAATTTGCTCCATAAAGGGTTCATTTGAATAAGTACACGGTAAAAGCTATGCAGTAATGTGGTTAACTTAAAATTAAAATAATGCAGAATACACAAAAATATTACATTCTCTCCTGTTGAGTGAAAAAGTCAGTAAATTTAATTGCAATAAAATCTACTCTAAATTCATGTTCCAACTTACACTGCAGTGAGGGGAGGCTGGAGGCCGGACATTCCCCTATCAGTCACCCTTTCATCAGGGGTAAGGTGACCGATACAGGAATTACAGCTGCAGAGGGCGACTGGGCCGGCTAGTGAGGGGAGGCCAGATATTCCCCTATCAGCCACCTCCCCCCCCCCTCCCATCCACACAGACGTAAGGTGACTGATATGGGAATAGCAGCTGCGGAAAACGACTGGGCTGGCTAGTGAGATGAGGCTGGAGGCCGGACATTCCCCTATCAGCCACCCCCCATAGGGGTAAGGTGACCGATATGGGAATCGTAGCTGCGGAGTGCGACTGGGCCAGAGAGGGGAATATCCAGCCTCCCCTCACTATCTGGCCCAGTCGCCCTCCGCAGCTACGATTCCCATATCGGTCACCTTACCCCTATAGGGGGTGGCTGATAGGGGAATGTCCGGCCTCATCTCACTAGCCAGCCCGGTCGCTTTCCGCAGCTGCTATTCCCGTATCGATCACCTTACGTCTGTGTGTGTGGGAGGGGGGAAGGTGGCTGATAGGGGAATATCTGGCCTCCCCTCACTAGCCGGCCCAGTCACCCTCCTCAGCTGCAATTCCCGTATCGGTCACCTTACCCCTGTGGGGGTGAATGATAGGGGATTGTCTGGACTCCAGCATTCCCGCACTAGCTGGCCCAGTCACCCTCCGCAGATGCAACTCCTGTATCGGTCACCTTACCACTGTGGGGGGTGGCTGATAGGGGAATATCAGACTCCATCCTCCCCTCATTAGCTGACCCAGTCGTTTTCCGCAGCTGCAATACTTGTATCTGTCACCTTACCCCTGTGGGGGGGGTGGCTGATAGGGGAATGCCCAGCCTCCAGCCCCCTCTCACTAGACAGCCCAGTCGCCCTCCGCAGCTGCAATTCTCATATTCGTCACCTTACCCCTGTGGGAGGGTGGCTAATAGGGGAATGTCTGACCTCCCCTCACTATCCAGCCCAGTCACCCTCCACAGATACAATTCCTATATCGGTCACCTTACCCCTGTGGGGGGTGGCTGATAGGGGAATGTCTGGTCTCCAGCCTCCCCTCACTATCCGGCCCAGTCATTTTCTGCAGCTGCAATTCCTGTATCGGTCACCTTACCGCTGTGGGGGGATTGGCTGATAGGGGAATATCCGGCCTATAGCCTCCCCTCACTAGCTGGCCCAGTCGCCCTCCACAGCTGCAATTCTTGTATCGGGAATGTCCGGCCTCACTAGCCGACCCAGTCGACCTCTGCAGCTGCAATTCCCGTATCGGTCACCTTGACAGAAAAATGCAGTACTTTCAGATGAGCGCAGTAATGAAAATAATGCTGCCCAGGCCCAATACAAAGGAGACAAACACAAATCTCCAGCAATATATAGACAAGAAAAAAGTGATATTGGACCCCTGGCGCACAATAATCGTGGATGCTAATTAGTACTTTTGGTACTAAATGATGGAACCAATATGTGCCAATTAACACACAAATCTCAATATTTATTAAAACACAATCCCAAACTGGGTAGATAAAACACAATAAAATGTTAAAACAAATGTGCAAAATATGGGGTAGGTGGATGGGAACCAGGTGACTTCATAAAGTGCCTTATGTGCTTAGAGTCCTTCTTAGATGGAAGACAATCTCTCACCATAATCCATGGCTGCGGTGGGCTAGCTTAAGAAGTAGCTGGGGTCCTAGGCTGAATGGCCCAGCACCACCGCACTAAGCGTGTCAGCTCAGAGTCTCCTGTCCCAAAGTATACCCCTCGTTTGTCCTCGTCCAAGTAACGCGTTTCGGTCCTTTATTGGCCTTTCTCAAAGATGGATCTTGCAGCTGCAGAGGGCGACTGGGACGGCTAGTGAGGGGAGGCTGGAAGCCAGAAATTCCCCTATCAGCCACCACCCCACAGGGGTAAGGTGACCGATACGGGAATTGCTGCTGCGGATGGCGACTGGGACAGCTAGTGAGGGGAGGCGGGAATTGCTGCTGCGGACGGCGACTGGGACAGCTAGTGAGGGGAGGCTGGACATTCCACTATCAGCCACCCCCCACAGGGGAAACGTGACCGATACAGTAATTGCAGGTTCGGAGGGCAACTGGGCCAGCTAATGAGGGTTGTCTGAAGGCCAGACACACCCCTTTCAGCCACCCCCCCACAGGGGTAAGGTGACCGATGCAAGAATTGCAGCTGCGGAGGGCGACTGGGCCAGCTAGTGAGGGGAGGCTATAGGCCGGATATTCCCCTATCAACCAATCCACCCACAGTGGTAAGGTGACCAATACAGGAATTGCAGCTGCGGAGGGCGACTGGGCCAGATAGTGAGGGGAGACTGGAGGCCAGACATTTCCCTGTCAGCCACCCTGCCACAGGGGTAACGTGACCGATACAGGAATTGTATCTATGGAGGGTGACTGGGCTGGATAGTGAGGGGAGGCCGGACATTCTCTTATCAGCCA
The DNA here is from genome assembly GCF_028390025.1 of Pseudophryne corroboree. Classification (NCBI taxonomy): domain Eukaryota; kingdom Metazoa; phylum Chordata; class Amphibia; order Anura; family Myobatrachidae; genus Pseudophryne; species Pseudophryne corroboree. The sequence goes on from NC_086445.1 coordinate 356,386,893, forward strand.
CCTACCCACAGGGGTAAGGTGACCGATACGGGAATTGCAGCTGCGGAGGTCGACTGGGCCGGCTAGTGAGGGGAGGCTGGAGGCCGGACATTCCCCTATCAGCCACCTCCCCATAGGAATAAGGTGACCAATACGGGAATCACAGCTGCGGAGGGTGACTGGGCCGGCTAGTGAGGGGAGACTGGACATTCCCCTATCAGCCACCTCCTCACAGGGGTAAGGTGATCAATATGAGAATTTCGGCTGTGGAGGGTGACTGAGCCGGCTAGTGAGGGGAGGCTGGATGGCAGACATTCCCCTATCAGCCACCCCACCACAGGGGTAAGGTGACCGATACAGGAATTGCAGCTGTGGAGGGCGACTGTACCGGCTAGTGAGGGGAGGCTGGACATTCCCTACAGTGGTAAGGTGACCAATACGGGAATTGCAGCTGCGGAGGGCGACTGGGTCGGCTAGTGAGGGGAGGCTGGAGGCCTGACGTTCCACTATCAGACACCTCCCCACAGGGGTAAGGTGACTTATACGGGAATCGCAGCTGCAGAGGGTGACTGGGCCGGCTAGTGAGGGGAGGCCGAACATTCCTCTCTCAGTCCCCCCCCCACAGGGGTAAGGTGACTGATACAGGAAATGAAGTTACAGAACACAACTGGGTTGGCTAGTGAGGGGGCTGGATATTCCCCCATTAGCCCAACCCACTCATCATGCCAATGAAACGGGGGGTGGTCGAACCCTCGAATGCCTGCTCCCGTTTCTTTTCCTAAACCATCCAAATCGAGCCAGAAGCTCTCCAATTCGACTCCGGTTAAGCTGTTTGATACCTCTATCCCATGTAAATCTACGGTTCAGGATACACCATCTGATTTGGATATAGACACAGATCCTCTTACTACACAATCGATGTTTGAAATATTCACGGCATTCCACTCTGATACCCTCTCATGACTAGAGTCTTTAATATAATATAGAGTAGATCTAGTGGGAATAGCGGGATGGACTAAATATTTGGCTTTTCACAGCTCACTAAGAAAAATGCCAGCTAAACAAAGGGTATAAATAGCAGGAGATAGAGCTGAGGCTGCTAGTAATGTGCCTTTCTTTATTTATGTTTATCACTGCATGGATGTGAGATATATTAACCAATTTAAGGAGGTATTGTGAACGTTACTAGTGAGGCTTGCATATGAGGCACCAACTATAAGCCATTACATGGGAGCAGGACACCTCTAATTAGCTGAAATATACAGTAGGTTGTAATTGCACAAACAAGAGGTACTGGGTATAGGCTAACCGGTTACCTAGGCTCCTTTGCAGATGCTACCCAATGCAGGAAAAGAGGTCAGGTCTCACTGTGCTATTATGGATCTAGGATGGCCAACATGCCGCGGGACCTCAGTTTCCAATGTATTTCAGACTCTCCCCCAGGGCCTGAGAGACAACCTGCTCTTCAACAAGCAAACAGCATGCTCAGCAGGGCTAGGATATCAATGCAGAACAGGGGAGACAGCAAGAGGCCCCCTGCAGTATCTCGCATAAGCTGCATCAGATGCTGAGATGCTGGCTACAGAGCACACCTGAGCTCCCGGTCCGGGAAGGGCCAGAAGGCTACCACTCACTGGGGTACCCCCAGAGAGCACCGACACTGTACTCTCTTCTCCCCACTGTACCGTTTGGTGACAAAGAGGTGGGATAGCTGTGGGGTCTCCCAGCCCCATGGGTACTGCGGGGAAGGAGTTACCAGGGTTTGTTCATAGTAGAGGTACCTGAGATTCTCAGCCTATCGTCAGTGCCTCCCTCCAAGATGGCCACCTGGCATCTGTCCATTCACAGGTTCTATGTGCGTCACCTCCTTGGCTGCACTGTCAGGGGCAAAGAGGAAGCCAGCCCCTGATGCAGACCAGCCAGCACCGCCCAACAACCCGGAGATAGGCACAGTGGAGAGCAACCCAAGACACCGCGTCCCCAGGAAGAATGCCAGCCTGCCGGCGCATCCGCAGCAGGTCTGACATTCGCACCTGCAAGAGCCATAGCTCAGCATCACACCTCTCCACTGGCAAGCACCCATCTCCTGTCTGCAGACCTTCGGATACCGGTGAGTATCGGTGAGCATCGGCAGGCTGTGTGGTGTCCAAAAGGCACGGTGTCCTGGAGTCACAAGAGCCACGTTGTACACTGCTGTACATCCAGTCCCCGGCTCCAAGGTGGTGTGCGGGCCTCTAACTGGAAGGAGGCTGGAGGCCTCCCTCAGTTCCGAGACACCACACACCAGAGAGGAGTCTCACTTAGGTCAGCAGAGTCAAGCCTGGGGAAGAGCCGGAAATCGGCTCAATTTGAGTTAAAGTGCCAGCTCCACACAGGAACGTCTACCTCCATTGCCCACCAGGCCATGCAGCCAACAAGAAGATTTCTGTTGGGGGCTTTATTGTTGGCTTTGTTTGGAATGTTAAGGACATTGATGTGAAATGTACATTCCTTCTTTTAATTTTGCTTTGTCGTGATTTAGAGTAATTATGATACACTTACCCAATAGGAGTGCTAGTTCCATTTACGTATTTTTTACATCTATCTTTAATTGCTTAGGTACAGATTTACATAGAAACGGCCACTCTGATTATATGTTATCCTTTGCTAGTTCTATACTTATGTACATCACTAACCTTTCTTATCTAAGTTACCAGTTAGTCATTTTATGTGACATTGGACCTTTCTACAGAGTCACGGTTGTTTGGATGGCATGCTGTTGTACTGGAATATCTTTTCTAAGATAAGTCCTTTTGTATATATTTAATGTCTGAAATCAGGACCATCCTCAGGCGACCCTAGCCATGAAATGTTATGACAAAAGCCTACAGTATGCCTGTGGATGGCATCAGTTTCAACTTTCTGGTACCAGCCTGAACCTTGGTGAGGTGGATCAGTCTGTGACCTACTAACAGGCCTCACCATGCACAACCACAGGAAATTTGATCCGGCAATTGGCCGAGCTGGTCTGGGTTAGCAACTTACCACTCGCCATGTCAGTGAGGCCTCTGAAGTTTTTTATGTATGTAGGCCAATCCTGACATCTTCCAGCAAGGCCTCCCTGGGTTTTAAGGTTATCACAATCTATACAGAGTTCAGTTGAGGCATTCAATATTATGTGACTATACAACATGGATTGCTCTACTGCACATAAAGATAATTATGGTAGACTTACCTTTGGTTACTCTCTTTCTTCAAGGTCCACATGCAAGAATTCCAAGGCTTTCTTGGAATCAATGTCTGCTTCCCACAAGCGGAGCCAGAGGATGCAGCAGGTGACCACTGAGGTAGCAGATGCCTTGGAAGCTGGGAGACCAGCATCCAAAACCGCCTCTCCTAGGTAAGAGGCTGCCTCTGATATGCAAGAGGTGAGACAGATGCTCCAGTGAAACATCTGAGGGAAGTCCTTCCTCCAAAGCATCAGCCCAGTGTTCAATAGCCTGGCCACCCAGGCAGCAGCCAAGGTAAGTCTAGTAATAGCACCCGTAAGGGAATAGAGAGACTTGATAAAAAGCTTTTATCCTTCTATCCGTAGTCTCCTTTAGGGAAGAAGTTGAAGGGATAGGCAAAGTGGAGGATTTAACCAATTGGGCTACATGAGAATCCACCAGTGGGGGAGTCTCCCACTTGACACAGTCAGCTGCTGGAACAGGGTAGAAAGAAGTTAGTTGCTTAGGGAACAGAAACTTTTTACCAGGAGTATTCCAAGCTTCACACCTTAGCTCCATAATATGCTCAGATTGAGGAAATCTGCCTTGACTACCTTTTGGCACTTAAAAAGCTGTGACTTTTTAGATTCAGGAGCCGGCTCTTCTTCCTCTATTTGAAGGATAGATTTGACAGCTCTTATAATGGCAAATACATCCAAGGCAGATTGATGCTCCTCCCCCCGAGGGAGACTCAGAGAGACATCAGCAGCCCTTTCCTCACCAGATGCCTCTCATTCTGTAAACTGTATAGACTGAGAAAAGAGGACAGTAGACCTAGTGGCCCTAGGGGGCAAGGGCCTGTTGCCCTGTAATATCTGTTGGAAATCCGTGGAGGTTTGTGCCAGGCTGTGTACGGAGGTAGAGAGCACGTCAACCCAATACGGAGTCATGGCTAGGCTGGTAACCGCAGGGGTTGCCAGGCAGTCAGCTATCTGACCCAGTAACTAAGAAACGGAAGCCCAGGAGAGATCCTGCACTGGTTAGGTGGGTTATAACAAACTGCACATAAATTATTCTGTACAATGTCCTGGAGTGGTAAATCTGAAGAATGGGACCTGCTTGAGACTAAGTGGGTCATTCCGACCCGTTCACTCGCTGCGTTTTAATGCAGCAAAGCGAACAGGTTCCTGCTGCGCATGCGCCAGCGCCGTAATGCACCTGCGCATGCCGGACGGCCGAAGGCCGTAGCAGGACAGCGATCGCCTCTGCCTGATTGACAGGCAGAGGCGATCGATGGGCAGGAGGGGGCGAAACGGCGGCGTTTGGCCGGACCGAACGGGGGGCGTGCCGCAGTGGCTGTGACATCATCCGCAGCCACTGCGGGACGGGGAGCGAGGAGTAGCTCCCTGCCAGCTCGCTAAAGCTGCGCTGGCCGGGAGCTACTCCTGAAGTGCAAAGGCATCGCCGCTGTGCGATGCTTTTGCATTTCTGCGGGGGTGCCGGCACTGACATGCGGAGTGGGCTAGCCCTGTGCTGGGCGTCCCCCCGCATGTCAGGGAACATGATTGTAGCTGTGCTAAATTTAGCACAACTACGATCAACTCGGAATGACCCCCTAAGAGAGGTGCTTCAGCCTCTTTGTGACCCTTGCCTTTACTAGACATAGCTGCAAGAGGAGTATAGCACACAATATGGAAACAGGCAGTGTGCAACAATGACAGAACTGTGACCAGCTCACAAGCCTTGAAAGCTGTGAGTTTAAACACCAGTTCTAAAGTAAAAAAGGGGAGAAAAAAAGGGACAGAAATATGCGGACAGTAACAGAAAAACAGACAGCAGAGCTAGCACAAGTCACAGACAACACAGAATACAATTTAAATACACTGCAATGGGTATTAAATCAACTACACAGCCGAAGAGGCAGGTAGGATATAGCGCTGTATAACCTGGCTCCTTGGTGAGGTATACAGGGAGACTGGACCCAAGCTCCAATTGAAAATGGCTGCCATCTCTGAGGGAGAGGAGGGTGTAGGAGCAGCTCATCAGTGGGAAGACCGCAGTGGAATGGTGCCGAGTTGGGGGAGGGGCCACAAGAAGAGTGCTAACCTCCCCTACGCTGGGCATCACCCACCAATACTCTGGTCTCTTAAAGTAGTGCCTGTGCCAGTAAAAAGCCCTGGTGGTCTAGTGGAGTCCTGGAGAAACCCGGTGTCCACACCTGCCCTCTAGTCTGTCTCCGGGAACCTGCCCTCTGGTGCCAGCTTACTGTCCTGGGGTCTCCCGCTAGAGCAGCGCTAGCTGCGCTCCCTGTTGCACTGCTGGAAGTACCTGGCCTGAGGCAAGAGTTTTCGCACCGGCGGGGTGATGGAGCAGCAGTATTGGCGTCCACAGAACTGCCTAGCGCTGTTACTCGTGCTAAGGAATTAGAAAAACAGAATCATAAATTAAAGCTTAGTGCTGCTTAGTAGCAGCCACACTGTTAAATGGTGCGTACCGTGCCTTTCCGGCACCAAAGCAAAACTTAAGAGCCTGAGCATGGAGGTGGGGTATAAGGGGGGGGGGGGTCAAAAAGCATTTTGGGATATCTAAAAGCTTAACTGATTGGTGCCCGTTCCTTAACCACCACCTAATCCCCATTGTCTCCCTGTGGAGTCCTATGGAACCCAAAGAAGAAACTTATCTGTAGGTTTGGAATATATGGGGAAGGGACAGCTCTAATTACTAACTGAAATACAGAGTAGACAGGTACTACTCCAGGATGTGGGATCCAGGTATTCTTTTGGTGGATGTGTTGTTGGTCTCCTGAATGTTTCACTTCATGTACATCTTTCCACCAATGTACTTGCTTTCAACAGTTCTTCAAAAGCTTAGCCAGGTAGGCAGAATTGCCATTTTGGTGACTCCACATTGGCCTAATAGGGCATGGTACATGTACCATCACAGGCTGTCAATGTCTTCATCCTAGCGTCCCCTGCTCCGAGTTCATTCCAGATCTGAGATTTCTCACCTGGTTTTAAAGGGGTGGAAGTTGATGCAACCCTCTGGAAAGCCAGAGGTTTTTCTGGTACTATCATGCATATAATGTGTAGGAAACCTGTTTTTGCAAGGGCACATTGACAAGTATGATGAGTTTACTTTTTTCTGTTGAAGTTGGATCCTGCAGTTGTTCGCCTCTCCTGGATTCTAGCCTTTCTACAGGTGGGATTGAACATGGGCATTTGTCTATATACCCTTAAGGTGTTCAGTAAAACTCAGCCCATTCATTTAATTTTGGCAAGAATGACTGGTTCCCGGCTCAGTGATGTCCTGGTCAGTTGGATCCTCCTGAGCGATTTGGCATGGAGCCCCGCTAAAGCAGCTTTGCAGGGCTGCTATGTGGGCCCCAGTACATATTTTCATTTTTCATAAAATGTTACTATTTTTACACCTTTGCAAATTGTTGTTTGTTTGTTTATGTTTTTTTACTGGAGAAGAGGACCGCCCCTGGCTGTGTGGAATGGGTGAGTATGTAGAGTGGGTGGTGAGTGCGTATGAATGTGTATTCAAATATTATATTAAGGGTGTGTGTACTGTTTTTTTTATTTCCTTTACAAGACTATAGGTGCCAATGGGTTATTACTCTACAGGCATGCTGGTACTTGTGGCTCTCTGGCTGCCTGCCTGGGCTGCCTGACTGGAACCTGTAGTCCCACTATAAGTTACAATATTTTTTTCTATTTTTATACAACCCCACCCCCAACGGCACAGAGGTGCCTGGGGTAGCCCTGGGCTTCACCCTAGCCCTGTGGTATCCTCAGGAAGTGCGACCCCTTTATTAGGGGCTTCCTAATTTCCAAGGATTCCCAAGGCTGGGATTGACCAGTTTGTGGCTGACAATGCTTTGGCATGGGGACCCCATCAAGCATGTTCCCTACATGGAAATAGTGTTTCTATTTTGACGGGTTTGCTGCTGTTTGCACACTGAAAAGTTTAAAACAGACTGCATTTGTTGGGTCTCAATTGAAGTTGAAACCAGACTGTTCATAACTCAGTGGCTGTATCAGTCGTACTTGCAATCATCAGTCAGTTTTAGATCAATTTAAAATCGATCTAAAACCAACCTTTAGTAAATTTACCCTAGGTGTATGAAGCTACAACTGTACGTCTTCTAAATGAAAAAGAATGAGTTATGAGTAGACATGCTGGAGAAATACTGTGCTCTCATCCAGATCAGCCTATAGGCCTATGCACTGAAGCCTTAAGCCCCGGATATTGAAAACCCAAAATTTTCTACCTAATTAAAGTTTTTGTTCTTTACTCTGTAGCCCAAAGTTAGAGAATACATAAATTAAAATTCACTAGAACATGTTGTATAAAAATATGAGGCCACATCTACTCAGGGGGCTAGTGTGGGACAAGTGGGCATACTTTCTGTTGTACTGTGGGATAGCAGCATTCTGCGCAGCATGCTGGATGGCTGAGAGAAGCTAGCGATCACTGCACTCTGCGCTGTGCCTGCAATTTATGATGAGGTACAGGGCCTGACGAGGCGGATGAATCCCTGCGCTCTGGCGACACCTGTTCCCAGTAGTCTTAAGACATGAGGTAATGACTACAGATGTCGCCATGCACATCTTTGCTGTAATGCAGCATGCTGCAAAATGGCTTGCTGCAAGGCATGCCAGGCTGTGACTATCTGCAGCCGGTGATTACTCCATTAATTCCTAATGGAATTAATGGAGCGATTGCCAGCTGCGAATAATCACAGCCAAGGGCGTAGCTTCCACAGGTGCAGGCAGTGCAGCTGCTATGGAGCCCAGAGCTGAGAGGGGCCCATCTTCTCTGTCAAGTTACAGTATATACATTTGGGTGATACATGGGGGCCCTTTCAAACTTTTGCCTCCAATACACCTAGCTAAGCCTCTGTACCTGCTCATTGTTATGTGGTATAAATAAACTGGAGGGCATTATGTTACATAATATAGGCATACTATGAAGTGTGGGCACTGTATGTCATAATGTGAATTGGGGGCACTGTGTTGCATTATGTGTACTGGCAGCCATACAATGTAACATAACGTGAACTAGAGCACTAATGTGCTTCATAAAATAAACTAGGGAACTACTATGGGGCATAACATTAACAACTGCTGTGAACAGGTGTCTACCATTGGGACAGGGGCCCCTTCGACATGTTGCTATGGGGCCCACAAAGTTCTGGCTATGCCCCTGATCACAGCCCAACGCACCATGCCACGATGCAGCAAAGAGGAGTGCGGCTACATCTGTATGTGATGATACATTTCAAAGGAGAGGAGCCAGCTGGAGAGTGAAGTTCAACAGGATAGGGGCAGTAAGGTATACAGTATATGCAAGATCAGATTGCTAAATTGTGCCAGTAAAACAATCAATTCACTAACTACAATTTAGTTCATTATCTCAGGAATGGAGTAAATGGGTAACCAAGATGGATGTGTAGTCAGATCAGGGTGTCGCTTTATCATTATTGTGCATGATAATGATGTGCTCACTGTAACAACAACCTGAAGAGGCCATTTTAATTCTGAATAAATCCAATAATTCTGAGTAAGTTAATAAACATGGACTTAATGGACCTATGCACATGTAACGTTATATGTGTAAATTGTACATCCTTCTAAAAAATTTATTTGAGCTTATTATTACTGTGCTGTGTATCGTAATTGTCAAATTTCTTGTGCAGTTTACGCATTAAATGAATCTCTTCGGTTTGTTTGTTTGTTTGTTTGTTTGGTAATGTGTACTGTTAGCTGTAATAGCTGGGTATACTGTATACTATGATATGTCAAAAGGGCCCCCAAATATTGTGCAATTTGGGTCCTGCAAAGGCAAAAATCAGCCCTGCTCTATCCTTCTCTCCAGCTGTTCCAGAAAAGGATTTATTGCACTCTTATACTCCATCATTGGCTTTGATAATGGCACACGGTTACTGATTTTATGTAATATTACACATCATATAATAGAACATCCAGATTTTGTATTTTTAAAGCGTCTACATCTTCATGATACAGTATCTTCATGTAGATAAGCTGTGTTTTGACTCTTTGTTGCTTTCTTTATTGAGTACAGATAGACAGATGGGCAAGTGCAACAGATCAGTCTAATCAACTGATTATATATGGCTTAGAATAAAAGACGGATACAAGTTTTGTTGTGTACTGGTTTATTTATAGTTATCAACACAGGAATGAAATGTAAAAGTGAACTGGGTCCAGCAAATGCAGATATTCAGTGGAAGGTCACTTATTTACACACACACAACTTTTTTCTTTTGTTACATACTGTACAGATATTTCCTTATAATGCTATTTCCTTGGAAAGCACAGTATATTATATTTACACAGAGGACAAATCGCTAATGCTCAACAAAAGTATAAGCAACACAATTTACAGCAGTCTCACACCCATCACTGGGAAGATCAAGCAGGTGGAACAAGTCATTCTCTTATGGTAATTCACGTAATGGAGGAAAAAGGCAACACTTCGCATAACCTCATTTTGGGGTATGGAAAAATACACAATATTGATATATTCCAGTGGTTTAACAAAATCCATATTTTAAAGCGATGATGTATCCATTTGAAGCTATAACACAGAAATAGTGTTCCTGAGACAACAAAAAGGGACAATCCTATATGATTATTATTATTGTTAATTTGTAAGGCTCAGTAATGGTCAACAGCAACAGACTGTCAGGATAACAGAACAGACCTACATGGAAGAGAAAAATAATTGAGGACATGAAAACAAAAGGATGATATCGGGATCCCGGCAGTCATAATACCGACAGTGGCATCCCAACTAGGGTGGCCAATCCTGGGCTATTTATTTCAATCACGGGATTCGGGATTGAAAGACAATCAATCACGGGATACCCGGAATTGGGTTGTTGGTTTTAAAATTAAATTATTCAATGGCACCCCCGCCTAAAACCCACAATAACTTACCATCCTCTTTGGCAGGTGGGTGGGCCAGTTTATGGAGGACTGCGGGTGGCAAGGTGAGCTGCAGGTGCTGGTAATTCAGGTGGCACGCGCTACTGCACTTATGCTGCATAGCATGACCTCTGACATGACGTCACACTGCGCAGTGCACACAGCGGGGGCAGGGGGAGCTGGGCAATATCTGAGCCATCTGCTGAAGATGCTCAGCACTCACCATCTTTGAAAAAAAGCAGCTAGTGACTAATCCCGAAATCCTCGGGATTGGAAGCTCCAATCCTGGGATTCAATTCCGGCCAATTTTATGCCAAAATCCCAGCATCCCGTTGATCCCTATACCAGGATTGGCCACCCTAATCCCAACACTTAGTTGGATCCCAACACTTAGTAGGTAAGTATACTAAGCCTAATCCCCAAAACCCCCAACCCTCCTTTTCCGCAGCCTGACCCTAACCCTCCCCGGTGGTGCCTAACCCTAACCCACCCTCCACGCAGCCTAAACCTAATCCTACTCATCCTGACTCTAACCCTCCGCGGTGGTGCCTAACCCAAACTACCCCTACCCGCAGCTTAACCCTAACACTCGCTCCTACCTACAACCCTTGCAGCCTAAACCTTACCTCCCCCTGTTCCCCAATGCAGCAAACCTTGGGTCGGGATCTCGGTGCCGGGATTGTAATGAATGTTGGGATCCTGGCAACGATATTCCATGCAGTGTTGGGATTCCACAATGTTTTTCGATGTATGGATCCTGACCAGAATCCCCAAAACAACGTGTGGGGAGAGCCCTGCTTGTGATATTACAATCTACATGAAAGTGGCACAACGGTGAGCAGAGTGAAAACTGGGATAGCTGTGAGCATGTACAGTACCAGTCTGAGTAGTACAGGAGGCAGTAGGGTCAGCTCCAATGAAGAGATGGGGTTTCAGCAAGTGTTCAAGATCTGAAAGCTGGAGGAAAGTCTTATTGGGTGCTAGAGGGAATTTGATACGTGGGTTTGTGGCCTGGGAGATCATGATGGTAAAATACAGTGTTCAATCTTGCTCTGAATTTCTACCACAGTTTTGTTAAAGAGTAATACAGTATATACAGTAATGGAATTGGCATAAAGCTGTACCAGGGTTGAACTTTATATTTTATTATAATAAACCCTATCTAAAACTATTTTTTAAGGTTGGGTGGAATTTTTCCTCAGCCTCAAAATAGAATGTTTCTGGTTGTATATTTTTCCCCCCATTTATGTAATCAAAGACAACAAATGATTGTAGAGAATGCATTGCTAGCTAAAACATTACATACACAATTAGAGTGGTTCAGTCTAGTTTGAATCTAGCTACCTTAATAAGAAATGGGCTATTGTATTGTGGCCCGAAGAGAGCAGCTTATTTTGATGTAAAGCTTGAAGTAACACATGGGTACAATAGGTACATTTCAGTTTCATTTTCTGTAGGTGATATTTATGGGTTATACTGTATATCCAGTTACTTCAGTTTTACACTCTATAATTAATAAATCTTGTTTTGCAGAGACCAACAGGGCAGAGCCGTAACTAGAGATTACTGGCACATGGTGCCCTGTGCCAGAAAGAGAATTGGTGCCCCTAACCCCCATATTTAAAATAGAGACAGTGTGCGCCTAAGACGTGCAGCAAAAATATAGGGGCGTGGCCACAGAAGAGTACCAATTTGCATTACACCTAAAGAGGCCCACACAGCAGTAATCAATTGGGACAATCTGATGTTCTGCAGATGATTGTGTCAATAAATATGCAATGTATGGGGTTCACAGATTGCAGATTTCGGCTACAAATCGATTGAGATTGTTAAACCAGGTTTTTCAACATGTTTAATTTCACAGATCAATTGTGTATGTAGATTGCTAGTGTACGTGTAACAATCCGCAGATCTGCAGACCGTTTCTAGTAACCTGATGAGTTTTTCAAGATTGGCAGGTCTGTTTAACTGAAAATGATCTGCAAATCATTGAAACATATCTGTACTGTACATAATGGGCAAAGTTACATGGATTGGGGGAACAACATATCTGGGAAATAAATCACAAGATCTGTGTAACAATAAATTGTGATTGCTGATGTATGGGCACCTTAACAGTTGTGTCCGTTAGTCACAGTACACCACACATTAGTACCCCTTATACACGATACGCCACACAGTAGAGCCCCTTATACACTTTATGCATTATACACAGAGCCCCTCCACCTCCTCATTATTGTTCTCTCTCCGGGCCAGATGTACTAAGCCTGAAAAGTGATAAATATCACAGTGATAAAGTACCAGCCAATCGGCTCCTAACTGTCATTTTTCAAACACAGCCTGTGACATGACAGTTAGGAGCCGATTGGCTGGTGCTTCATCACAGTGATATTTATCACTTTTCAGGCTTTGTACATCTCCCCCTCCATCTCTGCCTTGCTTACTTTGTTGTGTCCCGCAGCAGCCTGGGAAGGAGATGCAGCCTTGGAGCAAGGAAGCAGCCACGTAGAAGAAGAAGAAGAGCAGCAGCAGGATGATGAGCTGTATTGCTTCGCTGCCTGTCTACAGGAGGCACTGTGGCTGAGGAGGGGGCGGAGCCTGCAGCCGGGCAGCTATGTAATGTATATAACAGAAAGAGCCGGGCACACCTCAATGCAGGCCACACTGCAGCTGGCGGCAGTGGTTGTGGGGGTGCCAGGCATGAAAGGAGACTATAGTGCGATGTGGTCCTGCCAGTGGTTCTCTGCCTAAAGAGCATATGCACTGTGTGCTAGGCACCGCCAGCACTTGCCTAGTTATGGCCCTGCAACAGGGTTGACTTGATAAGGAATTAGAATAACACTCTATTATGTATTGCTTCTCACACTTGTAGCTTCTAACACACTTTGAGAACCACAATGTGTTCTTCAATTGTATGGATGCAATACTGACAATGTGTGCTGGTGATTTTGTTCTGCTTTTATAGCTTTTATTATTTTTGTATTATTAGATTTAGTACTTGCCAGTTATTAGATATACTAGGACATGTAATTCTCAGGCACAAGGTTGGCATTTGTGTCTCAGGTGATATTAAGAACACTATGGGTGAGATGTACCAAACCTTCTAAAAAGGACATGGGGAGCTGTTGCCCATAGCAACCCCTCTGTTTCTGGCTAAAATTTATCTAGTACATTAAATAAAATGATAGGTAATCTGCTTGGCTGCTATGGGCAACTTCTCCACTTGTCTTTTTTTTAGCAGCTTTGATACATCTCCCCCATTATTCTCTTCTAGTACAGCTCTTATGTTTCCATAAAGTAAAACTATAGGGGAGATGTATGAAGCAGTAAAAAGAGTGGAGAAGTTGCCCTTGCCAACCAATCAGCTACTTATTATTTTTAGGGAATGCACTTGATAAATGTTACCTTAATGCTGATTGGTTGCCATGGGCAACTTCTTCACTGGCACACTTATCCACTCTTTTCACTGCTTCATACATCTCTCCCTATATCTGCAGTAACAGACCTCTATACACAAGCATTTCCTCCCCCCCCAAAAAAATCTTCCAGGTCTATGATGTGGGTACTAAAGCTTTACAGGTCATTATACACATTGATGTCAACACTTATGTACTATGATTAAATATATACATGAAAGTTAGAAATGTAACTCTTGTATAACTAGAAAATAACAGGTGAGGTGGTAAACTTGCCCGCTGTCTACAAATTTTCACTTGCAGATTGATTCCAATGGCCCTGGAATAAACAAGATGGTCTGACTGGGTCAAACAACTAGCAATATTGCTTCTCGGACCTGTGTGAAGGCTGTGAAAAGGCTTTGTTAGCAGACATAACAGGCATGCTGAATTTTATGAATACATAAAGGAAAACTTCTTCTTATTTATGGCTCAAATGGCAATTTGTAGTACAAAGTATAAAGCTGCAAGAGAAAGAACACAGCAATTAGCACATTTAGTGCTTGCCTTTAGAATACATGGAATCAACAATTCATGACAGCAACACTATAAAGCTCTATAAATCAGCCATTAGTCCACTCATAGATAGATATACAGGCCCTCATTCCGAGTTGTTCGCTCGCAAGCTGCTTTTAGCAGCATTGCACACGCTAAGCTGCCGCCTACTGGGAGTGAATCTTAGCTTAGCAAAATTGCAAACATAAGATTCTCAAAATTGCGATTAGAAATTTCTAAGCAGTTTCTGAGTAGCTCGACACTTACTCTGCCACTGCGAACAGTTCAGTCAGTTTCGTTCCTGGTTTGACGTCACAAACACACCCAGCGTTCGCCCAGGCACTCCCCCGTTTCTCCAGCCACTCCTGCGTTTTTCCCAGAAACGGCAGTGTTTTTTCACACACTCCCATAAAACGGCAAGTTTCCGCCCAGAAACACCCACTTCCTGTCAATCACTTTACGATCACCAGAATGAAGAAAAAACCTTGTAATGCCGTGAGTAAAATACCAAACTTCTTAGCAAATTTACTTGGCGCAGTCGCAGTGCGAACATTGCGCATGCGCTATTAGCGGAAAATCGCTGCGATGCGAAGAAAATTACCGAGCGAACAACTCGGAATGAGGGCCACAGTACCTATCTATGGGGGTAATTCCAAGTTGATCGCAGCAGGAATTTTGTTAGCAGTTGGGCAAAACCATGTGCACTGCAGGGGAGGCAGATTTAACATGTGCAGAGAGAGTTAGATTTGGGTGTGGTGTATTCAATCTGCAATCTAAATTGCATTGTAAAAATAAAGCAGCCAGTATTTACCCTGCACAGAAATTAAATAACCCACCCAAATCTAACTCTCTCTGCACATGTTATATATGCCTCCCCTGCAGTGCACATGGTTTTGGCCAACTGCTAAAAAATTTCCTGCTGCGATCAACTTGGAATTACCCCCCATGTCTATTTATCAGAGACAAAAATTTGAGCTCAACATGTTTCGAAAACAAAACAATATTTTGTATTTTCACGTTTTGAAAGTAAAGGTGCATATACACTGGGTGATATATCGGCGCATGTAAATGCCCGTCCAGTTCATGACATTAGTCACGACGAATCGGGCAGTGTGTATGCACATCACACTGACCGATCCGCGTGTAGATATATCTATTTAATCTGCAGATATATCTACAAGTGTGCACCCAGCATAAGAGGTTTATTCTATGGGACAATATTTTGTGATTACTCATGTACACCATGTTCTTTATTATGAATATACACACAAATATATACTATGTGGTATATTCAATTGAATATTCAATTAGAAAAAAAAGACGGCAGTTTTTGACTTTTTAAGGTCGAAACGTGATTCGACCTATTCAATATATCCCTAAATTATTTGACAAGTCGATGAACTTGACTTGTCGAAAAGCACGTGGATCGGCGGAAAAGCTGCCGATCCACGTACTTGTGACGAAAACGGGGCCAAAACAGACAGGTTTTGGCCCCCTTTTCGACCATCTCAGTCCGACATCAAAAGATGTCAGACTGGGATGCAGACCCAGAGGAGGCGAGGGGGGAGAGCCGCAGGGAGACAGGGGACAGCCAGCGGGCATACAGGGAAGATCAGCGCTACAGTAGCGCTGCAGCAGGATGTCACTCAGCCGCCCGACCTCACGGCAGCTTCCAGCCAGCTCCAGCACGCTGCAGGAGCCAGGTAGAATGTGTACTTTTTTGTTCATTTATGACAAATAACTAAATAAACATTTTTGGGGAAGCTTTGTAAAATTATTTTAAGCTAGCATAAAAAATACATAGAAATAACATTTTTGAAAGTTACAGCTTGTTTAATTAGAGACAAAAAAGTGCAGATTTTATGTTTTGTACTGCAATGACCCCCTCCTATTTTATTCTAATTCTAATGTTATTTGTAACCGCAAAGCGTTGCTGTGGTTGTAGCTGCTTAGGAAAACTTTTACCACAGACAGCACATAGTGGGACACCCAATGTAAGCACTAGATATAATGAAATTAGAATACATTCATTCCAGTGTTCAACTACACTTAACAAGAAATTCATATTGAATGAGTTGTGTTTTCCTAGCAGATGTGCAGACTGTATTTTACAAAGCAATCCTGTTCTAGAAGGATGTTCCACCGTAATGGCACTTAGACATGTGCACCGCTAGAAGGACATTATATGACACAGGACACAAGCACACATCTACTGTATAAATCTAGAGGAAGACACATTACGTTAACATGTTTGGCAACTTACAATGAAATGGTTCTTAGACAGAGTTTCTTGAAAATAAATGAGCACAAGGGAAACACCAGCTTGTTCTTTTGGTACCAGCAGAGGAGAGAAAGAGAGCAGGATCTTCAGTTAGACGGTACATTGAGCTCCACCAAATAGCAACTTGTTGACTTAACATACACAAGCAGACACACACACACACACACACACACACACACACACACACACACACACACACACACAGCTCAGTAGTATAAAAGACAACTAAAAGCAGACCTAATTAAACCACATACATATTTGGATAAGGAACAAGTATAATGTATAGTGCTATCAGCCACACAGTACCAGACTGTGATGATTGTTCTGTGCTTGATTACTGCAGTGCTTAAAAAAATAACTAAGAGCCTCGCGAGGAGCAATTTCTCCTAATGTCAGACAGTAGTATGCGTCCCAGAGGCAAACGTTTTACTAAACAATCGTTTTGCTGCATCTCCCAAGTTATAAAATGTAGAGTTTATAAAGGCTTGCAGTGGTGATCTGTCACACAGATGTCTCCAGCCCTGATCTGCTGAGGTATGAGCCTGTGCTGGAGCTATAGCGGGTATTGGAATAACCAAAAAGGGATGGGAGTTTGAAATAAGCATTGCCTTCCCAGTGAGTGAGCATCACTTTTTTAGAAAGATAATTAGACCTGCTGTCCACATCACTGTTGCACTCGTTGCTTTGGTAGTTTGGGCTCTGCATGGAGGCTAAAGGTGTGAACTCTGAAACGTGGTCCTGAGGAAGCTTGGAAGGATTCTGTGGAGAAAGGAAAGTAAGTTGGGATTCAGCAGTAGTGCATAATGTGTGCTAAAACAATAAAAAACCTTAACCAAGCAGAAAAAAAAATATTTTCAAGCACTGGGTCTAGCTTTCAAATCAACAACTAATATGCAAAAGGGATTCAAGCCAGGATTTCAACAGCCCTTTTACAAAAGGTAAACTCTAAAGATTGTGGAAATGTGTTTTTCCATTGTTTTTGGATTATGCAGTACGCATCCAGCTGCAGATTGCTATTGTTATTCTAAAAAAATCATGTCATAATGAACAGTATTCACAAGTTTTTACAACATAAATAATAGCGCTTTACATGTTAAATAATATTTCAGGGAACATTTTCCAAAAAATGTACTGAGTGTATGCAAGCACACTTAATTTTAAAGATTATAAAAATGGATTCAAGTGGGCACTTATAAGACTGAGATACATGCAGCATAGTAACCTAAACCAGAGGTGCCCAAATGCTGCCCTCAATGCACCCCAACAGTCCAGGTTTTAAGTATGGCTTAAATGGCTCACCACAAATGGTTAAATCAAACTGACGGATGTACTAATTAAGTCACCTGTGATCAAGCAAGAATATACTTAAAGCCTGGACCATAAGGGGACTGCGTTTGGGAACCTCTGGCCTAAACCAAAGCCTGTACTAAGGAGGGAAGATCTACTAAGTGCTTATACAATAGCTATTTTCAGTTACTTACAAGTTGATCTGCTAATCAACAAATCCATTTAAATCAAAACAACCTAAAACTCACAGCAATAACCAATTCCTTGCTCCCTTCAATCCTCAGCTACACGTACGCTTGTTTCCATTATATCAATATGACGACGAGTATGGGTTCTCCTCGCTACAGTGGTCAGCATAATACTACTTCCACTACCAGAGTGGAAGGTGATTGCTCAACACAACCCTCTGTGCCGGAGATATCAGAAAAGCAGTAGGGCTCTTCTTGACTCTCATTGGCTCTGGGGCATGAGTACTGAATAGGACTGTAACCCCTGGAGTGACATTTACCACAGAAGATAAGACCCTTGGCTGAGTGATGTGCGGCCAAACTCATGCAATGTTCAGCTGCGCACATACAGTAAATGTTCATTATGGTACTCCCGAACGGACAATGTTGGTGGCCATTATGCACCTTTGTGGAGCGACACATCACGCCCATCACCAATAACTGAATCATTCCTTAGATGTTCTGCCAATTATACCAATATAGTAACAAAAAGGAAGCATCATCCTACTATAAAAATGTTATTACTACAAAAAGACTCTCCAAACTCTTACGCATTACTTTAGTAAAAATAAAACCATCTATCTTCATCTGTGGTAGCTGACATGGAAATTTATGTCATAAATTTCAGAAAACCTTAAATTTTAAATTAAAGGGACATTTTATTACCATTTTAAAAACAGGAGAATATTTTAGTAATTTAAACTACTATAGTTATTAACAATATACAGGTTGAGTATCCCTTATCCAAAATGTATGGGACCAAAAGTATTTTGGATATCGGATTTTTCCATATTTTGGAATAATCGCATACCATAATGAGATATCATGGAGATGGGACCTAAGTCTAAGCACAGAATGCACTTATGTTACATATACACCTTATACACACAGCCTGAAGGTCATTTAATATAATATTTTTAATAACTTTGTGTATTAAACAAAGTTTGTGTGAATTGAGCCATCAGAAAACAAAGGTTTCACTATCTCACTCAAAAAAAAATCTGTATTTCGGATATTTGGATATAGGATACTCAACCGGTAGTCATAATATACTGGCTACACAAGGAGCCCTGAATTTTCATATAAATAGAGGAAAATGATACCGTTTACGCTGCTTAAACATGGGGGTAAATTTACTAAGATGGGAGTTCTATTTAAGATGGGATGTTGCCCATAGCAACCAATCAGAATCTACTTCTCATTTATCTAGCACCTTCTAGAATATAATACCTGGAATCTGATTGGTAGCTATTGTCAACATCCCATCTTAAATAGAACTCCCATCTTAGTAAATATACTCCATGGTTTCCTGCTTATAGTAAGATAAGGATACATATTTATTGACTATAAAGTAAACCTGCAGGTCTGCCTTGGGAGATGATTGGAGGTGGAGGTGGCTGGTTCATGAGAGCACAAAATTTGAGCTCACTTAAACACATACTTGCCAACTTGTCTCCTCTGGAAGATGTTGGTTGTCACTGTGGAGTGGCAGGACACGGGGCTTCATGTGTTTAGGCCCCACCACCTCCCAGTAAAATGCTGCAAGAGGGGTGAGTGGCAGGGAAGGAGTGTGGGGGGGGGGGGGGGGAGGGGGTCAAGATGACAATTCTGAGAATGTCATCACTGCACCCCAGTCCTGCCAATTTTACTAGGAAAGTGGGTGGGATGAAGAAGAGAGGCCTACTCCTCTAGAAGTGCTAGAGGACTACCCCAAATTCAGTAAAGTTGCCATATATACATAGTGCTGCTAAATGGATAAAATGGTTAATAGGTTTATGATTCAAATAGCAAGCGTTATCTTATTTTATATAGAAATTGTATTTTCAATGAGCAAAATCACTCAAATTGTACTTTTATGACATCGGTTTAGAGACACTACAACCGGTCTGTTTTACAGTCTGTAAAGCTTAGTTATAAGTGTTACTAGAGCGGTCTATTTAAATCAATTTGAACTTTACCTATATCTCTATATATTTCATATACTGGTAGTATCCTGTGTGATTAGAAATAGGGAATACTTATTCAGATTATTTTAACCAGGCATAACAAAAATTTTATAATTGTAAACCCTTACTGCCTACACCAAAATATGTGTTTGTTGCAGGCCATCTGGCATCTCTGCAGGCACAGTTGGGTGCAAGCAGTCCGGCACATGCAAAATGGATTGTCAAGCCAAACAAAAAGGAAGCTTGATAATTAACCTGTATTTAAAAAAAAAAATATATATATACTAATTTGGATGTAGCTAAAAATCTCTAAAAACCTAAAAATACGTAGAAATCGTGTAAGCAAGACTTATGAAAATTAAGGGCTCATAGCGCAATGGGGGAACGGAGGAATTGTGTATCTAGTTGCTCACACATCTCTATTAAATTATACTTATAGAGATACATGCAGTAACGAAAGTCCTGGAGGCAATGGAGTCAGTTGCTGTGCTCCAGCTCTGAAGGGGGCACCCTGCCTGACATGCTCCATTGCCTTTGGTGATTTGCTCCACTCCAGTCTCTGAGCCGAATCTCAAAGAGAGGAGGAGGCGGGGTTTGCCAACACTGTCAGACAATGCGCCCTTCTCCTGACAGCCCTGCTTGTGCCTTTCCCCCACCAGCATCCCCATCCCCCGCAGGGGCTCATGCTATCTAGGAGTCGGCTGCTCTGCACTAGAAGATGCCTTCTATAGGTAAGGAGCACCAGCCGTGGCTGCAGTGTTTGGAACACTATGTGTACATATGTGTGTGTACATATGGGGCTGTGTGTGTAAATATGGGGTTTGTGTGCATATGAGGGCTGTTTGGGTGCATATGAGGGCTGTGTTTGTGCGTATGTGGCTGTGTGCATATGGGGCTGTGTGTACGTAAATATGTGGCTAGTGGCCGTGTATGTGCGTGTGTGTGTGTGTGTGTGTGTGTGTGTGTGTGTGTGTGTGTGTGTATATATATATATATATATATATATATCAGCTAAAGTTATTCATAGTTTTATATGTTTGGATTGAAACCACTTACATGCTGATGATCTGATCTAATATTGTTCGGAGCTAAACTTCGGACTTGGTGTAATTTAGGAACATCTCAGGTGACAGTTATGGTACAATGTACTGTATTAGGACAGTTAACCACTAACCTTAAAAAAGCGAAGGGACGCAACGGGACACAGCGGGGGGCACAGCACTGCAGTAGCAGATCTTGCCATGGTGCGGCGCCCTCCGGAAGGCGGCGCCAAGGGCAAAAGTCCTGCTTGCCCGTGGCAAGATCCGCTACTGGATGGGTTATCCCAGACATCATAAAGCAGGATCAAAAACCAGCTAGCCAATCATGGCAGAGTTGGGGATGATACCAATATAGAGGAATGGTGTATGTTTTAAATGTTACTGCAGAAGTTTGGTCTTTTGGGGATGAACAGAGTTTGAGAGACTTTGTTGTCCTCTCATCCATTAGAAGATAAACCTGCTATATTTCATACGGGTTGGGTATGGCTGACCGATGCTGGGGATCCAGGCGGTCAGCATACTGACAGCGTGATCCCGGCAGCAGAATGCCGGCGAGGAAGGGGAGCGCAATGAAGCCCCTTACGGGCTCACTGGCGAGTTGTGGGCTGCGCTCGCCACAGGTTCTATTCCCACTCTATGGGTGTCGTGGACACCCACAAGTGGGAATAGTCACTGATAGTCGGCAGCCGACTGTCGGGATTTAGAGGGGTTGGGATGTAGCCACCGGTATTGTGACCGGCGGTCTCCTGACCGCCGGTTACATAACTACATCCCATTTCATACAAGCTTTCATTTTTATTTTTGAACTGCTGTACATGTATTTTCTATTTTTATTGTAAATGATTTTCTATTTTTATTGTAAGAATTTATTAATATCCTTTTTGTAATTATGCATTGTACTCTTTGTAAGTAAAGTGTCACTAGTCATATATGCTCTTGAAACCTTATAGGCCCCATACATCTTCGCCACATTTTCCGGATTCAATGCATAGACGCAACGGTCCGCAGCAACGGGGATCGCTGGTCACGATGGGAATTCCAAACGCACCGGCGATCACAAGGAGACTGACAGTAAGGGGGTGTTTGTGGGTGGCAACTGACCGTTTTAAGGCAGTGTCCGGGAATACGCAGGAGGGACTAGGCGTTTGGAGGGAGGGATTCTGACGTCGGCTCCAGCCCCGATTATTGCATCGGCTAAGTAAGTCCTGAGCTGAGCAGAAACTGCACAAACGTATGTTCGTGCAGTTCTGTTACACATGCAATTGCTCACCCGCACACACACCATACCCTTGTAAGCGGTGCTACCTGATCGCAGGGATGCAAAAAACGCACCCTAGCAATCAGGTCTGAATTACCCCCATAGTGAGGGGAGTTGCACAAATTGATATATTAATCATGCTAATTAGCCAAAGATTTCAGAGCGAATAAGTAGAACAGGAATTGACATTTCCTGGAGCCGCCCAATAGCCTAGTTTGCAGTATTACATGAATGGTCATTTATAAAACACTTGTCTTATTAAAGAATGTTAAGAACAGACATTTGTAATATTTGTTTCCTGCCTTTAATAAGCAAGCTAGCTTAGGCCTGTCTAGCATATTATCATAGCTGAGGATGGGAGCATGTTGAGGGGAAAAAAAGAATCACATACAATGTGAAATTTAATTTTACGTTATGATTCTTCATACAGAGTTTGGTATATCACCAAGATGCTGATTCGGAGTTGGACGCAGCTGTGTTTTCTGTCGCACTCACGTCTGCATCTTTATTCTAATGCTGCTACAAAGTCCTTCCCTGGGGCATTTATGCATTCCAATATGCACGGAATGAGAAGCCCACCGTCAGCATCTGTAAATGCTGATCTACCACTTGGTGCGTCTTTACAACCCCCATCGGTCGCACCATCGAAACTTGCACCATCTGAGTATGGCATCCTACGTGGACAGCTCATCAGCTTTGTACACTAGCGCTTCCAGTACCACCCCATAAGAGACAACATTTCCGTGCATCTGTTTAGCCACCCCCATTCCCTGTCCAGGAACGCCCCCTTACATTTGTTACCGTGCAGACAAATCTGTACTGCGACTCTGTACATACAATGCAAGTGCATATGTAAAACATCACGTCCGATTCAGAATCCAGCCCCAAGTGTCCTCCCTAAAGTACAGTAATACTTGCTGCAGTTGTAATATTTTCGCAGTTCATATATAAATTTTACCAAATTTGCTGGGAATACAAACATCACTCATAGAAAAGAGTATGGAGGAAAAATATCTAGAGTTTTAACACACCAGAGGAAAATTCACACTGGTCTCACCTATATAAATACGGTACCTATTCAATTTACTTGTTGCACTTATCTGCCAACAGCACTGACATCGTCCAGGAGAGGCCCTTCAATGTCCGCACTTTGTCTCATTATTTTCTGTAAGGATGAGGAAAACACTAAGATATGCTCAGAACATGCAGTTGCATCAGACTTGAATTTGTATGGCTCAACATGGGGTGCATATACAATGATTTATACCCCTTTCACACGTACCCTTTCTACCCGGATTTTTGCTGGGGCTTGTGGCTCGACCAAGGAATTAGATATGTGTGAACAGACCCAACCTGGGTCGAAAATCCCGGGTAAGTGACCTTGCTCGATACCAAGGTTAATCTCGGGTCCGACCCGGGTCACCTGCGGTCTGAAAGGCATTACCAGGGTCTTGATGACCCAGGTCATGCCTAAAAGGAGTTGACTGGCGGGGGCAGTAGCGCTTGGAGATTACATCATCTCCAAGCATCTACTGTGAGATGGGAAACCCGGATCACCGGAAGACCCAGGTTCGGTGTAAACGGCGATGACCTAGGAATAACCTGGTTCTGTCACCCATGTGTGAACAGTGGTAAGTACTGAAACCCTAGCTTTAACCTGTGCTCATTGTCCGAGGTTTGAGCCGGGTTAAAGCCGGGGTTTATGTGTGAAAGGGATATTATAGTGTGTATACACTCTTCATGTAGCCTTCATATATGATAGGTGTTGACTAATGAGAACCAAACACTAAAAATAAATAAATAATCAAGGCCAGAAAAAATAGGTTTATGATGCAAAAAAGTGTAGTTATGTTTAGGCAATTAAATTATACATCATTTTTAGTTGATGGTCATTAGTGACAGATTCTTCAAATTCAATGTAATAGGTACTATACAGGTATGTATAACGTTATCTGTTTCCATTACGCGCCATCACCTGCCTGTCATTATTATCCTAATTCAGTGGTAAATGTGACTATCACTTTCACATCCTCAATACCGCCAATACAATTGTACAGATCGATATATAAAGTGCCACCAAATCCATAACAAACTTATCTGTAAATGATATATTGAAGAGGACACTATTTCTTGTGTTTCCCATGCACAGGTCTACTGTAGCTCAGTATCTCTGCAGTACAGAATGCCTCCAACACATTGTATCTTAACCATTTATTGAAGGTGTACTGTACCTAGTAGAGTTACCATACCTCAACTATTACAGGGATTTCCCTTTACCTAAGATGGGAGCACTGTCTTCTGCTTTACAAGGTGGCTGACTTTAGTTTATATCTTACTCCTGGCACTGGCACAATGGCTAAATGCTACATTTAATGCTTTATGGAGGATTCCACTGCAAGTCAACTTTCATCGTTGTGGTATTGTCAAATGCATACACCTATGTTTTTTCTTGCAGGATGTATAAAGGTTGTTGATTTTTTTTTTTTTTCGGTAGCAAAGGACAGGAACCAAGAACCACACAGCTACTAAAAAATGCTGAAGCATAACATTTTGTGCAATTTCTAGTTAAGTCAATGGATGCACACTTTCCGTGACTCCTTAAAAGATGTTACAGGTTGAGTATCCCTTATCCAAAATGCTTGGGACCAGAGGTATTTTGGATATCGGATTTTTCCGTATTTTGGAATAATTGCATACCATAATGAGATATCATGGCGATGGGACCTAAATCTAAGCACCGAATGCATTTATGTTTTATATACACCTTATACACACAGCATGAAGGTCATTTTAGCCAATATTTTTTATAACTTTGTGCATTAAACAAAGTGTATCTACATTCCCACAATTCATTTATGTTTCATATACACCTTATACACACAGCCTGAAGGTCATTTAGTACAATATTTTTAATAACTGTGTGTATTAAACAAAGTTTGTATACATTGAGCCATAAAAAAACAAAAGTTTCACTATCTCACTCAAAAAGTCCGTATTTCGGAATATTCCGTATTTCGGATATTTGGATATGGGATACTTAACCTGTACCATTATTTTATTGATCCAATGCTGGAACTTGATAAGAGATGCCCTCTGAGACTCAGCGCACCCCCTGATGCACTTGTGGAACTGCCGAAGGTTCTTAAAGTAGCAGAACCATCTTGTGAGTGGCGAATGCACAGTGCTCGTACCATGTCGGACATTCATTCTATGAAGGGGCCCCTATCTAATATTTTAACAGAAGAAAGGAGGGTTGGTAGCTATAACAACTAGACCCCTACCTAAGTTTCGCTTGTAGTCCTAACAATGCTCTTGCACCCCTGTCATATGTCCATTTTATAAAGCACAACTTGCTGAAACAAGGGAAAATATGAACAATATGACCTGTTGGATATATTTAATCCATACTACACCTACCTACTCTTCCAGACTATCTGTCAGTCTCCTGAATTTCATAGAGTCCTCCAGGAATCCTGGAAGAGTAGCCCATCCTCCTACATTCTCTAGTGATATTGGTACAGCCATGAAGATGCATTTTGCATAAACTTGGCCTAGTCCCTACTGTGAGGTGATGCAAATCACTGCATTGCACAAAAGGGAACAGATCCATGATAACACAAATTATGTCGTCAAACTTGCTCCCTGGACTTCAAAACGGAAGTTCCAAAAATTAGGAAAATACAATCCATATGTGAAAACATAAAAATAAACGTTGACACAATAAATCACTGCCCTGATCCACTATATATCTTTAGCTTATTATAAAATGTTTTACTTATCTATTTTACCAGATATAGCTATTTATATATTTACATATTTTGCAACCTGATGCTACACAGATCACAAAAAGGGAAATCTTACTGATAAAGGTGCTTGTTAGGTACACTCTATATGTACACAATGGTAAACATTTTTATTTTCATTATACTTGCTTTTCCAGTAGTGTATGGAAAGACCTAGTCATAGGCCCAATACATTCTATAGGCTACAATTGCATCAATGTAATTTGGAGGCTAAAACAAGCAACAGTACACTAAAAATTATACTGAGGATCAGTAAAAAAAATCTAAGAAATTTAATGCATTACTGTTTAATTAAACATATACAAATTTAATTGAAAAAATAATTAAAAGCACAACTCCACATTAATATTTAGATGAGTCTCCATAAAGGTATTAATGTATTTGTGTTGCATTATCTTTCACTGTATTATTCAACTGATATGTAATATGTTAATATTGCAAAAGATTATAGTTTAATTGGAAATGTTATTTTCATTAATTAAAAAAGCAAGGATCATCTATGAACTGCGATACAAATACCCTTGTAATGTCACAAACCTACTTTCTATTTTAATGGCAAGTTTTACAGGCAGGTAAATGGTTATGTGTGCCAAGATAGCAGCATCTGCCCCCCTCTGGCCAAGTACGTGCATAGAATAATGCAATAATATAAACACACAAAAGTGACAAATACATAAAAAAGAAACTGTCCTGATGTACCCTCACTCTTATGAGTAATTCAAGCCACATCTGTAGCTAAAGAATAAAATTGGGTGCTCATAAATGGGATTTTTGATGCTCAACGTTAAAACCATTTCTCTTAATCCATCCGAAATACACTGTATGCCTTAGTTTCGACATAAAAAACCCCTTTAACAAAAGAGAGTGGGAAAAGAGGTAACACAGTGTCCCCCAGATTGATTAGAAGAAATGGATTTAACAGTGTGAACCAAACATCCTATTTTCTCTGTCATCCTATCTTGGGGACACTGGCATCTCTAGCTACAAAAACATTAGATTTGTAGAACTTTGTAATAGATGACCACCTTGCATAATTACTCCACAGAGGCGCCCACCAATTTGGTAGAATGGGCCACCAGACTATTTGGAATTGGAGCCCTCTCATTAACATATGCGTGTCAGATGGTCACCATACTCCATCTGGCCATCAACAATGTGTGCAGAACTAGGAGGTTGTCCATTTTATGGTATACAGCAGATCTCTTCTCATACATCGGCAAGGCTCTAACAACATCAAGAAGGCCCAGAGCATTCTTGCTGCCAGGGGATGTGCCATTAGTCAGAGCTGGAATCACAATATCTTGTTTAAAAATGAAACTGGGAGATGACCTTCAACTTATAAGAAGGACTGGTGCACAGAACCACCCTGTCTTGATGAAAAATGAGGAACAGTGACTTGTAAGAAAGAGAAACCAACTCATAGACTCGACTGGAAGATAAAAGGGCCACCAAAGACTTCTCAGATCAGAAAGTTGTGAACCACAACTTCCAGGTTCATAAGGGAGGTTTCTTTGAAGTGTGAACAGGACCAAACTGAGATTCCGCAGAACAACCAGTTGACAAAGGGTAGATGGACATGAAGCATACCCCCCAAAAAAGTCTTAACTTCAGGGATGATGGCCAACTTATGTTGGTAAAAACATTGAAAGGTCAGAAACCTGAACCTTCAGTGAAGTTTCAACCCACTATTCAAGCCGTCTTGCAGACGACAGCAGAGAAGCCAAGTTGAATGAAGTAGTATGGACCCTCTTCCATTCACACCATGAGATGTAATCAACCAAATGCAATGTTAATTCATGGTCGAGGGGTGGCATTCTAGCCTATATCATAGTCTGAATGACCTGATCAGAGAGGCCCTTCACTCAGAGGACAATGGCTTCAACAGTCATGCTGCCAAAGCCAACCAAGTTAAGTCCAGATGGAAAAATGGTCCCCCACTGAGCTGATCTGGGGGGTCATTCCGAGTTGTTCGCTAGCTGTTTTCGGTCGCAGCGCAGCGTTTCGGCAAAAAAGCGGCACTTCTGCGCATGTGTATGCGGCGCAATGCGCATGCGCGATGTACTTTCACAACGGCCGATGTAGTTTCACACAAGGTCTAGCGAAGCTTTTCAGTCGCACTGCTGGCCGCAGAGTGATTAACATGAAGTGGGCGTTTCTGGGAGGTAACTGACCGTTTTTGGGGAGTGTATGGAAAAACGCAGGCGTGTCAGATACAAACGCAGGCATGCCTGGGGAAACGCAGGCGAGGCTGGCCGAACGCAGGGCGTGTTCGTGACGTCAAAACCGGAACTAAATAGTCTGAAGTGTTCGTAAGCGCTGAGTAGGTCTGGAGCTGCTCAAAAACTGCACAATCTTTTTTTGTTGCCGCGCTGCAATTCTTTCGTTCGCACTTCTGCTAAGCTAAAATACACTCCCAGAGGGCGGCGGCTTAGCATTTGCACGGCTGCTAAAAGCAGCTAGCGAGCGAACAACTTGGAATGAGGGACTTGGTCAGATGGGCAGTCGCAAAAAGATGATCTGCTGCCATGCTAAGGATGTCAGCATACCACGACCACTTTGGCCAGTTCGGGATCATAAAGATGCTGGGAACTCAGTCTTTTTTGCCTTTTTCAGCACAGGCGAGAGCAGCAAAATTGGTGTAAACAGATACAATAAGCAGAACTTTCAGGAGACCATCACTGAATCCACCAGGACTGTGTTCAGATCACTTGAGCACGTACTACAGAGTGGCACATTGTGGTTTTGTTGAGAGGCTATCAAGTCCACACCTCTGCCAGACCCCATCGCTCCACGAGTTGGTCGAAGACCACCTGATAAAGGAACCACTTCCCAGGATGAACCATGGATAATAATCTTCTTCCCAGTTGCATGTGCTTTTTGGACCATCAAAAAATTTGGTTTCCATCATCACCATGAAGCTGCATGCTCCACCTTGAAGACTGATGTAAGCCACGGCCGCATTGTCCAACTGGAAGTTGAGACTGAAGGAAAGTCAGACAAGTGGCCCTTAACTTCAAGACATTTAATGGAAATCTTGCCTCTGCCGGAGTCCAAACTCCTTGAGACAAAGGCCACAATGTAACTGCGCCAAAACTCTAATGAATGGCATCTGTGGCCACTATGGTCCCCTGCCAGGTCAAAAGAGGTCAACCCTGTTTCAGGTTGCATCTGCTGAGCCACCACAGAAGGGATTGGTAAATTTTATGTGGCAGCTGAAAGGTCCATGAATGGAAGCATACTTATGGAACTGCTTTGAAGTTTGTTACCATTTTGCCCGGTAACTTCCTGCAGAGTAGAATGGACACCGCTTGGCAAAGGGCAGGGCAAGAATCTTGTCCTTAGGCAGAAATACCTTGTGACACCAGGTGTTGAAGGGTAGGTTAGTGAAAATCATGAGCTGTGATTGGACAAGGTTAGACTTCTGGAAGTTGATCACCCATCCATGCTGTTCCATGGTTAGGTACAGATGACACCAGAGCAGAGTTTCTGAGCTTGTCTTGATTAGGAGATTGTCCAGATATGGAATGATCGTCCCTTCCAAGGTGACGATCATGACAGCCATGACCTTTGGAATTCACATGAGCTGTGGCCAGATTGAAGGGCAGAGCCCTGAACTGGTAATGATCTATGGACACTGCAATCTAAGGAGGCAATGATACCCACTTCAGATTAAATTGAGAGTTTTGAAAGTGAATATGGGTCAAAAGGATAAATTCAGTTTTGGGTCCAAGAATAGGTGGGAGCAAAATCCATATCATGTCTCATCTGGCAGAACAGGAACAATGACCTGACCACCCGTTGGCAGTCCCCATGAGTATGAGTACCTGTGTAGTAGCCTTGTGGCTGAGCTTCTCATGTCCTACTGGAGACACAAGAAGACTGATACCAGGGCCAGATGACACCTCGCAAAGCCTATTCAGCAATAAGGCCATTAAGGCCATCGTCTTCTGCATGAAACTAACCCAGGGGAGAGCCGGACTCCCTAATTGGAAATCGTGAGGGAAAGGAACAGGGAGAACTGGTCATTCACTGAATGCAGATGGTCTGACCTCTCCTGGGTAAATTACACAATGGAGTTAACCAATTCCTTCACCCAGGTGGGTTGCACCATCTCAGTCTCCAGATGGGAACAATGCTGGTCCACTGCAGTGTAAGACACGTAGTAGTCACCTGGTTAGGTAGAACCTTCAGGTAGTCTAACCTGGCACTGGAAACACATATAGTATGACACCGGCTGTTCCCCGCAGCCCAAGACCTGGAGGTAGAATTCTTTTTAGCCGTAACAAAAAACAAAAGAAAGAACAAGGGACAACAATACATAGAACACAACACACGCAAAGCGAGAGTGGATTGACAGCCAGACACCACCAAAATCACTAGAATTTTTCTTTGCCATTGCTTTAGGTGAAGCACAGTCCAGCTGCCCTTCAACTTAGCTGCTACAGGAGGGAATATGAATAGGTAAAACAGTAACAATTAATGCTTACACCAGGTAACACATAAAAGAAAAGTGAAGTAAAACTGGGGTTGAAGTTGGTTGCAGTCTATACTGAAAAGCAGCATAGCATGTATGAGCACCCCCAACCCGACAGCTTCCTGGCTGCCGGATGCTCCGTGGAGCAGAACTGCAGCGGGTCCCAACGCAATCAGTGAGAGAGATAGAGCTGATTCCGGCTGCAGCCCCCAGATTGGATTGCAGTGCCTTATGTCTCTGGAAGCCCAGGAGATCAGGGCAGGCACAACAGACTGAATGCACAGAAGTGCTCCTAACCTGTCTCCCCACAGCAGAGATCACAGGAAAACTCGGCATAAGCAATGCAGGGACACTGCTCAAAGGAATACTTACAGCTGTAGGTAAAATGGTGGCCTCTCCATGGGGACAAAAAAAAAGAAAGTAAGGCACTATGGGATGTAAGGGGGGCATCATACAAACAAGTTCATATTGCACTTGTGCCTGCTACTTGAACAGCACCCTCTACACTCTCTGGTATTCAGAGTCCCCCAGATAGGATGACAGAGAAAGCGGTAGTAAGTCGGACTGTGATGTGATTTGACTGTTTCTGGATCATCCACCAGGCCACAATAACCACCAGGCATAGATTAATTTAATAGGCGTATTCTAAAGTGTATACTTTGAAAAGCACTTGGAGGACTTGGGGATATTGTAGGCCCATAGATGTTGCAGTTCATAAATGACCCTTATAGTAAGCAGACAATAATCCTGATATTCCAGTTACATAGATGCGAGAGGTATAACCGCTACTGGTATAGTGGTACAGGGTAAGAGTCTCTTGTGAAAGAACAGCAATATTCCCTATGAATGACAAGTTAATGTTTAGAAAGCTCACTATTTAGGTTTCTTTTTGTTCCCTAAGGTACTATTAGGAATTTCCAAATTGCCATAGGGGGATATTCAGGTCACCGCAATTACCCCGTGACCTGTGTGTATGCGAACTGCCTGAATGACAAGCTTAAGTAATCCACAGGGCAGGCGGAGGGTGGCGACGAACTGTTGCGGGGGGCGGCAAAGGGAAAGTGGGGGCGGGGCAGCTGCATTTTTGGGGCAGCTGCACGATGTCACGCATAGCTGCTCTGATGGGAAAAATTGAAGCGGACCGCCTGCATATGCAGCCTAGCTGCCGCTGAAGGGGGTCATCCACAGTTGCTGCGACAGCAATTAAATTGTGGCCGCAGATGCTGGGCACGCCATTCAGCATGTTGGGCGGCCTTGCCCTGCGATGGGCGGCCCACAGCATGCGATAGAAAGGATTGCAGATTCTGCTTTTTAGCAGAATCTGCAATCCATACTGAATAACCCCTATAGTTCTTATTTTTGTACCTGCTCATTGCTTATTCTATTTGTAGGCATCTTTGTAGATACATTCTGAGCACTCTGAACCCGATTCTGAGCTGAGAGCAAAACCAAAAAGCAAGTAACTTTGTATTTGGACAAACCATAATGCAATGCAAGGGGTGCAAATACATTTATTTTACAATGCAGGGTACATACTTTCTGCTTTGCATGTTGACAGCTTGATTTTACGCTACAATTTATATATAAGATTGGGCAGGCCCTCTCAAACCTCATAAGCTCATTTCAGGTCTGTCCCACCTGCAGTGGAACATGGTTTGGCTAAAAGTTTTATTTGTTTTTGTTTTCTTGTTTGTTTGTTCTTTGATCCCAACTCTGAATCAGACCCTTTCTGCACAAAGTAAAAACTGAAGATTATAACATTTCTATGCAGAAACAAGGCAGACTCCCCTGCTTATAGTAGTACATTTATTTTATGCCTCCTCCATTCTGCACTGCCCATTATTTTTGTCCTCGTTCTCTCCTTCCCATTCACGACAATAGTTTCTCTTCTCCCTGACAGGTCTAGAAATTGCATTATAATCAATATTTACTTTTCCTGACCAGGACCAATGTTAGGGATGGCCATTGGTGATGCCACCATCGACTGACATCACTGATGGTGACACAGACCATCGATGGGAGTAACTATTCTATCTGGTACCAACATGTTTTCACGCATGCGCGCCCACAGCTGCCATCTCTGTGCAAGAAGCCAGGGGTGGCTCTGGGATGTGATTGACAGAACAGCCTGTCATGGAGGCAGGCTTTCCCATTCCCGGCAGTGTGTAAGAGCCGCAGCAGGAGCAGTGCTGCTGACAGCCTAACAACGGTAAACGGCACTGAAAACAGTACATGGCACTATAAATAGCAAAAAAATAACATAAAATCAGGTCCGTGGCTACCATCTATGCAGGTAACCATCTGATTTTGAAGCGTCGATGGTCAATGGACCATACTACAATATTGATGAGATTTAAGGTTATTTATTTTTTTGAAGCCTGTATGGAGAGTGATCTTAGAATTTTATTGCTTTAGTGAAATATCTTTTGTAAGTCAACATTTATTTATGAAAAGCAAAATAATGGAAGAATGTACAAATAATATGTAAGTACTGCTCTAAGAGGCAGATCCTACAAAGATTGTGCTGTGCTCTGCAGTCAGTGCGTATTGCGCCTACTGACAAAGATCAAGCTCATATATTGTCCTGACCATTAACCACGAAATGAAACAGTGATACACTCGCAGTAATGAAGGAAAACCAACATTGTTCTGCATAAGGCAAAATGATCTTAAGAACAAATAAATAGTGAATAATTGTTATAATGAAACTGAATATATAGATGATAAAGCTAAAGCCTAGCGACATCAGGCGCCAGCCCATCTCTACTCCACGTAACCCAGATCTTACATTCTGCATTTGCCTACAACGTAGCAGCAAGAGGTTATACATTGAGATATCACAGATTTCTAGGTTGCCAACCTATTTTGCGCCTCTTTTCACAGACCTCGCAGGTTAGTATCAGAGTCCAAGAAAACCCAACAAAGAAGAAAAGTTGGAAAGTAGACTCTTGTGTGGGAGCACTCAATTCAGAGGATTATATTAATCAATTCTGATAAAACAAAATTTTATTGATTCAGTAAAAATATAATTGTAGGAGTGAGTTATACGTAAGATAGTGTAGCTACGCGAAAATATAACACTCTTTTATGTGCAATTCATGTGGTTTTCGATACCACAATAGAGACCGGAAATCAAATGTATGGGCTATTGGTTTTACTGAGATAACAGTAACACCTTTGTATAGTATATGACCATCATTTATTCTACAGCAGTCCTATTTAGGATTAAGTAGTCGTAGAGAATTGAATCATAGGTCATACAGAACCGAATGCCAATTGGTATTATTAGGGATCACTCTAGATCGGGCAGAAGAATATTTTGCAGTACCAGGGTGTTCCAAGGTGGTCTCCCATCCGAGTACTGACCCGGCCCTCCACTGCTTGGCTTCCAAGATCAGACGAGATCGGGCATCTCCAGCGGGGTATACCTGTATAATGCTGTAGAATAAATGATGGTCATATACTATACAAAGGTGTTACTGTTATCTCAGTAAAACCAATAGCCCATACATTTGATTTCCGGTCTCTATTGTGGTATCGAAAACCACATGAATTGCACATAATAGAGTGTTATATTTTCGCGTAGCTACACGATCTTACGTATAACTCACTCCTACAATTATATTTTTACTGAATCAATAAAATTTTGTTTTATCAGAATTGATTAATATAATCCTCTGAATTGAGTGCTCCCACACAAGAGTCTACTTTCCAACTTTTCTTCTTTGTTGGGTTTTCTTTGTTGATACTCTTCTTGACTCTAGGGAGCACCACTGATAGCAACAAATAATTGCAAAACGGATTTTTTCCCCCTATGCATAGAGTTGCTGTATCTATAACGCAATTTAGCGTCATAAATCAGTTTTTCAGAGGGCATTACAACCTTATTGCAAGACTAGTGCAGTCCCAAAAAAGCTTTTTTCTTAAACTAGTATCAGAGTCCCCCAGTCAATGGGAAACCAGCAAATCTGGAAATCCAGTTAGATCTCCTCTCAGTCAAATCTATGAACCTGCATGGCCACTTAAGAGCAGTGTGTGCACTGAAAGCCTTGGATGGTAAATTGCTATGGCAGGACAAAGGGCACAGCTGCAATAAGCATCAATACAGAATGTTAATTACAGAAGAAGCATGATAAATAGACACCTAAGCCACAGTTGTTATTTGAGGTCATCTTACAGTATTATTATATCGCCAGCGCATATTTTCAACAGCTGGAGAGCATGTCTGGTCTAAAATTTTTCTTAAAAGGTAAAGGACTGCAAAGATTTATATCTGAATGACTGGTACTTTGTAAAAGAAACAAGGAAAAACAGGCTGGAAATCCCAAGGTGTCTGCAGTATAAGAATTCTCGATCATGCAAAAGTCTGAAAAAAAGTATCACCTTCAGGTCCATTAGAAAGTTTTATTGCTTGCGGTCTGAGTGAGCATAAAGATGGTGGACTGCTCAACAGAAAGGCACGGTTGCTTAGTCTGAGTTCCCCAGAAGGTGGCAGCAGGTGCCCACGTGCAATGTGTAAGCAAGGTAGCAGTTATTTATGCAAAGCAGGTAGAAGACAGGAAAAGAAAGAAGCAGGAGAAAGAACACAAGGGACATATTTCATTAAACACTAAAGCACTACTAATGCATATTAGTGCAATGTAAAGAAACAAAAGCTCAATAACGAGGGTGGATAGATGTATCTATTGTCAGTCACTTTCATGCTTTTATACTAAGTTCAAAGTGAACATATTGGGTATTTAACACAAAAGTGCACGTTGAATTACGCATCTGTAGTCTGGTAATAATTGTATTGCTTAATGATTTCTTGTTGTAGCTTGCACAGAGACAGGTCTATAATGTAAAAATGTCATAAGCGCTATGCATACAGATATCATGTATATTGAGCTTTTCTTTCTATGTTAGTTAAAAATCACACATGATGTAAATATATACATATAGAAACCATAGAGGCAAGAATAAAAAAAAACAGTATCCAAATATCAGTTTACCAGATAAATGCTTACTGCATGTATTAAAATGACTGTTAGCTGACATACTACAAGGGCAGGTGACTTATTAATAATTCTGTTACAAAAAAACCCTATATTTATTATTTGATATTTAGGAAATGTAGTAAGGCTAAACACTAAACTCATGTTGTCTTTCCATAATGCTGTAATGTGCATAGTGTGCCTAGTTATTAGCACAAGGGTAGTGACTAAGCACTAGTGTACACTGAACATGTGCTAAATGCATTCAACTGTCATATTTACTAAAACCTCAGGTAAAAATCTATTACAATAACTGAACTGGAAAAGAACAGGGAAGGCTATAACCTCGGCCACTTCTACGCGTTAATTGTGGTGTAGTGCTATATGTTCTCGGAATTCCCGCACACAGCTAGCCTGACATACAGCGGCAATGTGTGGTGAAGAGACAGTGAAATACCTGGATCCTTTCTGTTTCTGTAGGCCATAGCTGCCTGCATATAACCTTCTTCAGGACATCTGGGAGGAGACTGACTGTAATGAGCAGTACAATGCCCAGCCATGCCGGACCGCTGGATAGCATTTGCATAAACACATAATACATCCTCTGATAATTGAGAAAAGGCCTAGAGAGGGAGAAAATGACCAATAAAACCAACAACAAACCCAAAACCAGACAATTAATACTCCATATTCGATCACTATAGTGGTATATGTTTGCTTTAGATTACTGTTTTTGTAGATACAATTAAAACACATCAATACATCGAATTGTACAGTTAATTTTATCTTTGGAAATACCTTGGAATTATATTTTTTACATTACATAAGTTATTTTTAACCAGATCAACAAATATGCTTCACAAATAATTTCTTAGTTTATTTTTTTTTTAAAGAAATGCCACATACTACATTTTTTTGACTCTAAAACAATAAGATAATAGAGATCAACCCTGACGTCATCTGTTGCCCCAGCTTCCGCTATATGTGCCCCACAGTATACACCCTGACCCCACTCATAGCCATGTTGCAAGTGTTACACCAATAGGGGAGGCAATCTGACCCTGGACAGACAGAATGCAGGCAGTAGAAAAGATATAACCTCCATTCCAGTTTTGGAAGGGTGGGTTGGATGCTGCTGTGATGTTGGTAGCAAATGTGGGTGGCACTAAAGATTAGCTTGCCTCCATGAGCCGATATGAACTTACACCCCTGGGTCCCATACCTCTACTTTGCATATGTCTTTGGAATTTAAATGTGTCTAATAAGATTTTAAGAACAATACTTACCAGACAATCCCTCCCCAAAGCAGAGAAAAAACAATGTAGAACAAGAGTGATCCCCAGATTACAAAGTGGTTTATCCACGTCCAATATTGCGTATCCAGTGCAAGCTGAAAATAAGTAGCACAATTTAAATGACAATCACAAAATGAAATAAAAAGCTGTAGTTTTAAATAAAGATTTGGACATAACCCAAAATAAAAACATTTTCTAGTTTTTGTTATAATGTGTCTGATAAATATTTCATAACTGGATAAAAAGTTTGTATTTATGAAACTCACTTTTTAAAAAAATATAATGAAACAAATAGGCCGACTACTGTTCAATGTGAAGAATAATAAAATCAGGAATTCAAATATAAACTTAATTCAGCATATATTTGAATTAGGTGACTTATTAAGCTACATATTACAATAATGATATAGTATTAATAACATTTCCCCAAGCAGGCATGTATTTAGACCTCATGTTGTCCTAAGCAAGACATCTAATTGGGCCCCCCCCCCTTCGTCAAACAATCCCCCCAGTCAGTCAGTGTATTCCAATAATACCCCCCCCCCCCCCAGCAGTCAGTGTATGCCAAATCCCCTCCTACCCCCAAGTCAGTCAGTGTATGTCAAATCCCCCCACCCCCCAGCCAGTGAGTTTATGCCACTGTCCACTCCTCAAATAGCCCTAGATGAGATGGTATTAGTGCAGTGTGTACTGAAAAAAACAAACCATTGCAGGCGCTGTGCCACAAGCACGTACCTCATCACCTTCACTGAGCGCATCCCACGCATAACATACTGAATGAGACAATGGCGAGCACTGGAGGCTGAGCTGGACCCAGAAGCTGTAATCACTAGCAGCCTGACAGGAGTATTCAGCCAATCTAGCTCTCGCACATGAGCTTATGGTCCGGTATGATTAACACCTGACAGCGGGCACCCTTGGACCTGCCAGGCCCTAAGCGTCAGCGTTGGTAGAATAGTGGCAAATACGCTACTGCTCCAAAGTCAGCTTGTGAAACATTATTAACTTTATTAAAAGTCTTATATCCAATTTTAAAACACTAGCATAATCAATGCATATTTCCATTGTTTGAATTCTCATAAAGAAATTCAGTTTCATCATTACCTTGATGGTGACTGTAAATACGAGGACAGTGAATACCAGTGTTCCAAAGGTCCAGTTTCCCAACATCTAACAAAATGCATCACGGGTAAAAATGATAAATTATTAAATCATTGCACTGTACATTTTATCGGCATTACAAAAACAAGACGTGGTCAAAAACTGACAAAATGACTGCATCTAGACCTGACGTAACTCACCATACCACATTCATTCATTTCACAGTTGTTATAAATTTCATGACTCCTTTTTATGTCTATTATTGAGGCTACTTATTTTCTAGAAATACCAACATAAGAGATTACACAAAAGATGGCACGCATTAAGTGTCATCCATAAGCATGGTCAACAAGACAAAAAAAAAATTGTATCTAAGAAAAAGTTAAGTAACAACAAACTCATGGTGAGAAAAAAATAATTTTAGACATTCAGTAGCAAATATATGGAGATGTGCCTAGGGCAAAATACAATGTCAATGTATCTTTTGCAAAGGATTGTTCATATTAGTGTCCAGTACTATGCATTAACCAACACCACAACACAACCAGCTGCCAAGAAAAACTAGTGCTTATTGATTGGGATAGGAGTGCTGAAACAGGCAATTAAAAATACACATTGGGGCAGATGTACTGTACTAAGGGGGTCATTCCGAGTTGTACGCTCGGTAAAAATCTTCGCATCGCAGCGATTTTCCGCTTAATGCGCATGCGCAATGTCCGCACTGCGACTGCGCCAAGTAAATTTGCTATGCACTTAGGAATTTTACTCACGCCATTTTCATCGTTCTGGCGATCGTAATGTGATTGACAGGAAATGGGTGTTACTGGGCGGAAACAGGCCGTTTTATGGGCGTGTGGGAAAAAACGCTACCGTTTCCGGAAAAAACGCAGGAGTGGCCGGAGAAACGGGGGAGTGTCTGGGCGAACGCTGGGTGTGTTTGTGACGTCAAACCAGGAACGACAAGCAGTGAAATGATCGCAGATGCCGAGTAAGTCTGAAGCTACTCAGAAACTGCTACGAGGTGTGTAATCGCAATATTGCGAATACATCGTTCGCAATTTTAAGATGCTAAGATTCACTCCCAGTAGGCGGCGGCTTAGCATGAGCAAATCTGCTAAAATTCACTTGCGAGCGAACAACTCGGAATGACCCCCTAAGCCTGGAGAAGTGATAAAGCAGTGATAACGCACCAGCCAATCAGAAACAATATGTAAATTGACAGTTTGGAGCTGACTGGCTGGTGCGTTATCACCTTGCACTTATCACCACTTTATCACTTCTCCAGGCTTAATACATCTGCCCCAAAGGATTAAAAATGTTGATGCATGTTTCTAATTCACTGCACAGATTCCATAAAAACTCCTATATGAGCATTCAAAGTACAGTAAATGCAGTATTTCTTTCCAGTCTAGTCTCTAGCTGAAAAAGCCAGGTGCTATACTATAGTACTTAGCTGGCTCAGGCTGTCTTGTAATCTGTTTCTATGCAGCTCTTGCGTAACATAAATATGCAAATCATTAAGGAAGGAGCCAGGGGCTGGCTGGGCAGGGGGGCAGGGTGCCATCTGCCCCCCGGGCCAGTGCAATTTAAGTGTTTCAGGGCCATTTTTGCATTGCATTTCCTGTGATAAGCTGGGCCACTTGCATGAGTCTGCCCCCCAGGCTGAGAGTTGCCAGCCAGCCCCTGGAAGGAGCCTTCACCTATAAGCAATTACAGGACTCTGTTGGCAAAAGGTGACTAATGATACTACAGTATTTTACAAATTAATAGGTCCCTTCATATAGAGGACAAAGAGCTTCTTGTAGGAGAACTGGGACAAATGGGATGCTCAAATGTATCTAACAAACAAACGAAAAGTTTGCAACAAAAACAATTCCAGTAACTCAGGCATTCCCAACCCCGGTCCTCAAAGCACACTAACAGTGCAGGTATTCGTGATATCCAGGCTTCAGCACAGATGGTCAAATCAAAATAGCTGAGGTACAATTTAAGGGGATCATTCCAAGTTGATCGCTTGCTAGCTATTTTTTGTAGCGCTGCGATCAGATAGTCGCCGCCTATGGGTGAGTGTATTTTCGCTTTACAAGTGTGCAAACGCTTGTGCAGCTGAGCGGAACAAAAACGTTTCGTGCACTTTCTGAGTAGGTCTGAACTTACTCAGCCGCTGCGATCACTTCAGCCTGTCCGGTCCCGGAATTGACGTCAGACACCCGCCCTGCAAACGCGTGGACACGCCTGCATCTTTCCAACCACTCCCTGAAAACGGTCAGTTGACACCCATAAACGCCTTCTTCCTGTCAATCTCTTTGCGATCGGCTGTGCGAATGGATTCTTCATTAATCCATCGCTCAGCACTGATCCGCTTTGTACCCGTACGATGCGCATGCACACAGCGGTGCATATGCATGCGCAGTTTTGCAGAGTTTTGACCTGATCGCAGCGCTGCAAAAAATAGTTAGCGAGCGATCAACTCAGAATGACCCCCTAAGTCACCTGTGCTCAAGCATGGTTATCACTAAAACCTGGACTGTTAGGCCAGTTTCACACACTACGGTTTTCACAGGATGGCAAAAAGCTAGACAAACTTTGTCCGGCTTTTTGCCATCCAGCAGTGCCTTTCACACACAAATGCTTTGCACATGCGCAGCAACGGCAGCACGGCACAAAAAGCCCGTTGTTTGTGAAAGCGCACATTCACACACTCAACTCAATGCCTTCAAGGATGGCACATCCCCGGCACGGCAGCCAGACTTTTCACTGGATATTTCCGACTGCAACCCTGCAGCCGTGCTGTGACCATGCTGTCTGAAAGCCCTCATGCGTAGCGATACTTCATTAAAAAACATATACAGAAAAAAAGAACGGACGACTTTTTGCCGTCCGGTCAAAACCGGAGCATGTGAAATAGCCCTAGTGTGCCTTGAGGGCCAAGGTTGGGACTGCCTGCAGTAACTGAATGCTATCCAACAGTTAAACTATTTGGCAATGTTTTGGTGGGGGAAGAACGAGGGTTTATGATTAAATGTTATAGTCTACCTAGAAGTCCCCCTTTAATACACAATTGATTATAAGTAGGAATGCATCAAATCCAGGATTCAGTTTGGTACTTTGTGGGGTTTTACCATCAACACAAATCCAAAATCTAATTTCCAAGTAATGCTGACCATACATCTAAAGATTTATTGTCGGATCTGACTGGTTGAAATTAAAATCTGGTAATGGATGAGAGCAAATGACAACTGACTGACATTTGCTCCTAAATGCCGTAACATTGACAAAAACGGTTGTTCAGACAAATTGGTTAAAGCAAATGGATTTAACCAATTTGTTTGACTGACCATTTTTTCACTGTTTTCCAGTGTTTGGGAGCAAATGGTCAATTGTCATTTGCTCTCATCCATTATCAGATTTTTATTCCAACCAGCCAGCCACATCTGACAATAAATCTTAGGTGTATGGCCAGCTTAACTCAAGTACCTGCTAAGGACTGAACACAATTTGTATGTAGTGGTAGCATTTGAATACAACTTTCACAAATCAGACAATTTACTGCCTGCCAGTGCATTAAATGTGGGATGCCCCCGATCTAGATAGATATGATATAAGATTTAATGGGAGCTTTTGCACAAAGGATGTAAGTGCATATACACAGGATTGCTCTTCCAAATAAAGATGTTTGTTAATTCTTTATGGGAAAAAGAATCCATAAATATGATATCCTAAAAATGACCCCATTTCACAATGATGGTCTGCTAAAGGTTTTCCAACTATATAGATTTGCATAGCATAACACAGCGGCTGGTTCTTACCATATATGTGTTCGTTGTCAAGATCTGATGAAAGCAACAGTAGCACAAGCAAAAGAAACAGAAACATAAAAATGCACAGCACAAAAAAAAACAATAATATAAACTAATACATATAACAATTAGGAGGTCCAGGTATCAATGCAATACTTAATCTTATAAAATGATTTACTTGATTACTATTAGTATATTTTTTTATTAATACTGTTCTCCATGTTTGTTTGTTTTTTTTTGCTTTGATACATAACCTTGCTAATTTGAAAATGACTAATAATGAAAACAAAAATGACATGCATTTGCCAAGAAAGATCACCAATTATAACAATATATCTTGGAAATGTTTCACAACATTTTACATAGCGAGAAAATATCCTGATAATGGGGCTAATTCAGGTTGGATCTCAAATCGCAATCCAACCGGAATTATTGCGATTGCCCCGCAGGCGCATTCGCAGCGCCCATTCTGCACAAATGCCTGCACTTTCTGCGGGGGCCGCAGAAAATGCGGTCGCCTCTGCCTGTCAATCAGGCAGAGGCAGTCGAGCGGAGGGGCAGCAGATGGAGCTCTGAGGGGGGCGGAGCTGGCCAAATGGGTGGCAGGGCAGTGCGAATGGGGCATGGCGGGGGCTTGATGTTGGGGGCTGCGTGACGTCACACACAGCCACCGCGATCGGGAACATGGTGGCGGGCCTCCTGGGGGTGCAGCTAAGCTGCGCTGGCAGGAGGTATCCCTAATTCCTACGTTGCATTCCTGCGTTGATGCATCCAGGGGGAAGGCGGCGGTCAGCATGTTGGGCGGCCTTGCCCTGCGATGGGCGGCCCCCAGCATGCGATCCAAAGGATTGCAAATTCTGCTAATTAGCAAAATTTGCAATCCTTACTGAATTAGGCCCAATATTTAAAAAATTAAATGCTAAATGCTCTCTTTGGGGGTATTCAATCGCCCGCAGTAAAACATCAGGAGTGAAAAACGTACATTTTTTGCAATTTTTCACAAATATTATTATTTTTTTTATTTTATTTTTTACAGTTTATCCGATTAAATCCACCATAAAAAAAAATTAAATTCTCATTAAAACACACAGGTTCAGTGAACCGGTGTGTTTTAGCCTGCCACAGACCCGTTTTAGCTAGAAAAACGGGGCTGTTTATGGGGATTTAGTTTCACCTGTCTGAGGCTGGCAAAACAAAATTCCCGATAAGCCACTGCTTGTGCCGGCTTATCAGGGTTAATTGGATACCTCCCGGTGAGGCAATTACCGCAGGTAATTGGATACCACTTTTTGTGTCTTAGCAAAAACATCAGAGAAAAGTAAATAGTTACATAACTGAAAACAAAAGCAAATACTGAGATAAAAACTAGAAAGGGGAGCAAAATAAAGTACAACTTCCAGAAGAGAGCATTATAGTTATATGATAATGTATTCTAAAAGGATTCCTATTGCATAATACGGTATTGCAATAGGCCAGTGGTTCCCAAACTCATTCCGCAAGGCACCCTAAGTCCATGTTTTAAGGATATCCATGCTGAGCACAGATGTATAAATCAGATTGACTGAGGAACTAATTAAGTCACCTGCCCCAAGCAAGGTTATCCTTAAAACCT
This sequence comes from Pseudophryne corroboree, assembly GCF_028390025.1. NCBI lineage: Eukaryota > Metazoa > Chordata > Amphibia > Anura > Myobatrachidae > Pseudophryne > Pseudophryne corroboree. The sequence continues at coordinate 356,430,060 of NC_086445.1, forward strand.
GGACCATTAGGGTGCCTTGAGGACCGAGACTGGGGACCTCTGCGATAGGCCATGATCATTTTTCTGTGTGTTGATTTGTGGAGCACTTACCTGCCCATTGCTAGTCACAGTGGCGTTGTCAAAGAGGAAATAAGCCCCAAAGAAAAATACAACTGCATCAAATAGTCCCAGAAAGGTCCAGTAAATAAACAGCCGCCAACGCAGTAAAGCATTTTTGGCAATATCTCTGTGCAAAGTAGAGAAGGTAAAAATCTTCAATGATAACAGATTATTGATTTGACAGTTTAACTGCTCAGGGTGATATGTTCTCTATTTTTTTTTAAAGCATCCACAGCACACATGATTAATAGTTATTCTACAAAACAGGACTCCATTTAACCATGAAAGTCAGCCAAAACTAGCTACCCTTACTATTCAGTTATTAAAACACACTATGGTATAAAAAAACAAAAAAACCCAGTCAATTGGTTTGTTACGTTTGCATTGTGCATGTGATTTTAAGAATTAGGTCATCAGTACATTCTTGTAAAATGTCCAATTAAAGATTGCACATAATTTCAACAGTCCCATTTCTTCCCCCATTTTCTTTTCACTTAATGTTGAGCTAAATTAACAGATTTCCTTATTTCTTAAAAGCTGTAGAGTGCTGTAAGTTTTCTGGGGGTTTTTGTCCTGTTTTAACCCATGCCAATTCGACTTTTAAAAAAAGTCTGATTGGCATGGGCGAAAACGGGACAAGTGTCGTCGAAAACGGCCACAAATTGAATAATGAGCTGTCGGATCCTCTCCGTCAGAGAGAATATGACAGGAATTGAATATACCCCTTTATATTTAGACACAGATTAAGTTGTGTTCTATTTTTGTATACGATACCTGTATAGTGATGGATCTGCTTTCAGCACATCTATGCTGACATGTTGCTCAATGAGACTGTACAATAGGATAGGCAGTGAAGTAAAGCTGATATTGTACAATGTTAGGTATGCAGTGTCATATAAAGGCTGTAAAACAATCAACAGGGACACAATATTACATACATAGTACGAATGTACAAATAAAACAGAAGAAATGTGTAAAGTATGATAGTGTGATTTTGTACAATAAAAATTATATTGTTTTCAAATGTTATAAGCAGTATAAGACAAACACTAAAATATATTATAATCATTAACATTAACAACAACAACAACAACAACAACAACAACAACAACAACATTTTCTTAAAGTGTACAAAAAAGGTCTGCACTAGCCGGTGATGATACTGACCTGTTGTGAAAATCCACAGAAGAACTGGTATAAAAACTGAGGGAAAATAAAGCAGACATTCTGAAAGACAAAGACAACAGATTACAGTGAGAAAACCTTGATAAAGGTTGTACTGTACAGTATGTAAATTTATGAAAAACTGCTCTCACCTTATAAAAAAAGTATTGGACAAGCTCTGCGATTCTAACATAATAAAAATGACCATGAACAAGGAGCATCTTCTTTAAATGTTTAAATTTAGGAATTGCATAGTCGCTGTTCCTTGCTGCCTGTCTTCCTTCCTTCCCAATGATACCTGAAACACAAAATGAGTAGACTAATTAGGAAACCTGTACTACTCTTTCTACAGCTAGCAAGTGTAGCCGATGCTATCTTAGCTCATTACTTTCTCTTTTCTTTATCATAACAGTGAGAAACAGTTTGTATTACTGTAGTGTTGAGGTCATTAATGGTTTGTATTAGTGTTGAGATAATTAATGGGGTTGCGGTCAAGATCCCGCCGGACGGGATCCCGGCGGTCGGAATACCGACACCGGGATCCCGACTGGCACAATCCCGACATATTCTACCTCTGTGGGTGTCTACGACACCCACAGAGGGAGAATAAATTAGTGTGCCAAGCGTAGCGAGGCACCGTGCCCGCAAGGGGCTGTGTTGCGCTCACCCCCCTGTCGGGATTGTGCCAATCAGGATCCCGGTGTCTGTATTCCTACCGCCAGGATACCGCCCGGCGGGAGCTCGTACTGATCCCCATTAATGGACCGTTCATGTATCCACAATAGAAATGTAAAGAATAAGTAAAAAGCTAAATATGTTAAGTTTCCAATATATTGAATTTTTTTGTTAGAAACACATACACACAATTTTTTTTTAGCTACAGCTGGACATACAATAATGTAGCACCTTAACGAAGTTATCCTTTGTAATCTAGTTGAGTTAATCCCTGCCATACAGCTACTCAAAAGGCAAATCAGAATGGGAAGCGGTTAAAATACCACCAGTCGGGATACCAATGGTCACAATACCGATGCCGAAATCCCAATAGGCGGTGAAATGCCGCAGCCGGAAGACCGGCGACACAGGCTATTCTCCCTCTTTGGGTGTCCATGACACCCATAAAGGGAGAATATAACATGTGGCGAGTGCAGCGAGCCACCGTGCCCGCAAGAAGCTTTCTATCACTCACCCCTCTGCTGGCATTCTGGTAGACGGGATCCCGCTGTCAGGATCATGACAGCCGGCATCCTGTCTGCCGGCAAATCATACGTATCCCAATCAGAATTGTCGAATCCTCCACAGTCAGTCATTCTAGGAGAATGTTTGAATTTTTTTCAGGTAGAATCTTTAGAAGGTCTAACTCTTGCTACGTAAGATCAGACTAATCTCTCGCATGTGCTGGTCCTGCAGCAGGTCCTGGAAGCCATCCAACTCTGAGTACACCACTGACAATGACCCTAAATCAAACTCAAAACACTTCCATCTGTTTCTCCAACAGTAAATTATTACTAGCAGCAAATAAGAAGTTGTTCTGAGCTTCAAACAGCTTACAGGTAAGTGGAAAGACCCACCAATATATTGTATTGGATCTGTTGCTCTTTCCTAACAAACAAACTTCAGCAACCAAGACAGCCTGAGATGACTAGACCATCTCATAAGACAGAGCACAATGCCTGCTCACCATCACAACCATGGTTACAAATAGCTACTGTAAATTCAACACTACCCAGAGGCTAACTACAATGTAGACGTGAAATTCCAAGCCCCGGAATCATCTCTTATTGTGCCCTCCTTCTATTATCGAAGGTTTGTTGTAAGGCTCACAAATGTTTGAGTGTCACACTATACAATGTTCTGTCTATCCCTATAGATAACAGTATAAGATAAAGCCAACAACTAAACAACTAATTCTGGCTCTGTTTCCAGTAGCATTATATACAAAAAATAAAGAGAATCAAAACCATGCTACTAATTATAGGCTTGACACCTGCACTTATTGGCTCTTATACCTTGATTAGCTGCTCATGTCTGTTGCCTAAGTCAATACCCACAGCTAACCTCCTCTGCATTCCATCCTTTTTAACATATTTAACATATTTGGTGCACAGATCAAACCCAGGAGTCAGTTGCAACGAGTACACTATATTGCATTGTACACAATACAGTTCTAAGAGCTTCATAACTTTGATCTTACTGGCAAAGTCCTTAAAAGTTAGAGGCATGGCCATCCAAAACTCTAATCCAGTTCTTGCCTGGGACATATGTACAGATTTATGTAACTCAACTTATTTTTGCCCTAGGCAGGGACGCTTTGCCTTGCAGAGGTACAAAAATCTGAAATAACCTCTGTAGGCGAAATAAGTAACAACTTGAAAGAAAAATTAACTGGTGTCTGTTCAACATGGAGCTAAAATTGGACACGATATCACTCGACTGCAGGAAAATAAGGAGGATAAAGATAAAGAACAGAGTTCCCTGCACTTACTGTAAATACCATCCCCAGTTACGTTTTTCTGAGTTATCCCCTACTACGCTGTTAGATTGTGCATAGACTGCAAGACCAGATGCAAAAAAGGGATGCTCTATTACAGCTCCTGGATTTCATGTCAAGACTAAATAATATGAGAAGTCCAGACTCCTTATTTGAGGGCACTCACCTCCTGATTTTCTAAGTTGTATCACAAATTTCACTAGAAAAATTTGGAAAATTTAAACTGATCACATATTCTCTAAAGATTATTCTAGAGATTACAATACAGATTATATACAGGTTCTGGACCCTATTCTGCATACTTACAGTATATATCATCAAAGCAAACACCATGTGGAACACCCAAGTCCTTGAATACCAAGATGTGAAACATTTCATGTATGTGATATTGGCTCTACTTTCCACACAGAATTTTCGTTCCAAACTATGTAATTATCCTATGAGAGGTGGTTATTGTTATTGTTGGAGGAAATAAAATCTATTTAATATTAGAGGTTTATGTAATAGGGTGAGTTGGGTGAAGCAGTGCAATTTTTGAGACTTTGGCTACAGATTTAAAATGGCAATAATTTAAAAGGCATAACCTACCTGTGGCATTAAAAATATTGGATCAGCGACATTATTTGTCTCATTCAGTGTTTTAAGTGACCAGCAAACATTGGTGCATTAAGCAACCCGCCTAGATTCGCCAAATGTCAATTTGTAATTCATTTCTTGGGCTGATGGGATATTTCCTGACAGGCATACAAGCCTTATAGAACAAAAAAGAACCTCTGGCGCTTGAATGAAATCACTTAATAGTGTGGGATGACAATTTATTGATAGATTGTACAAGCTATGCTGCGAGTTGATACAGGTAGTCAGACAGGTAAGTATCGAGAAGTAGAGGAAAGCGCTAAAAAAAATGCAATCAGCGTGTACAATATTAATGAGCATTTGATTAAAATCTGCTAAAATTGTATGACCAAAGTGGTATTAAACATTTAAGGACATTATATATAAGTCCAAAACATAAAAAACACATATAATCATGTAAAAAAAAAAAAAAAATTACAAATAAAAATTCAGTAAGAAATAAAAAGCAATAATAAATAAAAATAAATGTACGAGCTACTCAGAGTTAATATTTCAGTGATCATGGATGGAAATTCCAAGTGAAATTGGTACAATCAGCTTCTTCAGAGGCAAACAGCAAATATGTTTTATGCCTCTGAAGAAGATGATTGTGTCAGTGAAATGCGTTCGTATGTGTTTACTCGCTATCAGGCTACCATTCACACTTCCACCAGTTGGATACCTTCAGCAGAAACTAGAAAGTACTTTTTGTGATTACACAGACTTTTTAGGAAAATTACTTTCCAGCAGAGCATATGGGTTCAGCAGGATTTGCCGGCGCTCGGGATCCAGTGTACATAATACCGACACCGGGATTCTGATGTTGAGAATCCCGACAGGAGTGAGTAGAGGGTATTTCCCCCTCTCCCCTACCCCCGAACCCTCTGTGGCCGCAACCTAGGACTTACCTCACCCTTTAGTGCCTGACCATAACTACCACCCCTGTAGGTGCCTAAACCTAACCCCCTATCCACGCCGCTTAAATCTAACCCTCCCTCCCCTGCAGCCTGACCCTAAGCTCTCCCAGGAGCACCTAAGTCTAACACTACCTCCCCACAGCCTAACCCTAACCTTCATCCCCATCCCCTGCAGCCTAACTCTAACTCCCCAGGTGGTGGCTAAACCTATCCCACCACGTGTGTTGCTATGGTCAGGATGCCAGGTGTCGGGATTCCAATGTCGGACTACTGCAGATGCATCAAGGAGATTATTGCATACCCCTCCGATGCATAACCTAGTCCTTAGACTGCTCTACCATCCCCCTGCCCCATGCCTTCAACATCTCTGCTTTGCTTTCATACTGCCATCAGGCTTCCTCCAGCTTGCTTGCACCTCAGGTCATCTGTCTGTCGCCCCTCCCCACTAGATTGTTCGCTCTTCAGAGCAGGGCTCTCTTTCCTCTTGTTGTCAAAGCACTCTTCTCGACACATTTCACTCACAGCTCTCTCCTACTCAGCGACCATCTTCACCCGCTTTTTCTCCTGCTGGTAACGGCTCATCTCTATCTATGGCCGCCAGCCCCAAGTAGTACGATGATCACTCCCTCACTACTTACATCCTAGCTGTATTAGATTTTGAGAATTGTGGTGCTCTATGTTACCTGTACTCTATTTTTGTTATTTATTTACTGTAATGCTAAGTTTTGTCTCCCTGTACTGTCCTTTGTATGGCGCTGTGAAACACTTGTGGCGCCCTATAAATAAAATGTAATAATAATAATAATAATATTGCATAAATAGTGAACCTTTAGTGACAGACCTTCAAGTATTGTTGGACTGTTCGGATAATCTTTCACCAAGATAATACTAAACCAATTTGAAAAGTATATTTATAAGTATATTTTTGCATGATTATAAGTGTTTTTTGTGTTTTGGCCCTCTTATGTCCTTAAACTTTTAATTACACTTTGGTCATACAATTTAGCAACTTTAATAAACTGCTTATAAATGCTGGACACATTATTGGTTTACACTGATTGCATTTGTTTTTGCGCTGTCCACCATTGGGCAACATACAGTAAGGCTTAGATACATCCCCGACGGCTAGGATAATGATCAACAGTACAGTAGTACATAAAGGTGAACCCCGTCAGATGGGTCCCTAACACTGATAATACCAATTTATTATATACATTTATCAGCAAAGGATCTGCATTTCTCTCTACAAATTAGGGTGGACTATTATGGTAAATCCTTGCTAAATTAATATAAAGTGTAGCTTTTGCAGAGTGAGGGGACTCATCTTATGTGGATTACCTAGATATGTGGATATGCTCATATTTTTGGCCAGATATGCACTCAGAACCTCATTTTTACTATATGCTAACTGTGGAGTTTATCATAATTGTTTCGACTTTCAGCATTCTTAGTTCTTAGAGTGAGGCATTAGCATAATGAAGTGATCATGTCGATTTCACTATATCGACATTTCATATGTTAGCATTTTGCCCATGTGGGATCGATACCAGGTAACAGTTGTCATAAAGATAGGCACTTGGGTGGGAGAAACCAAAATGTCATTATGCCCATAGAACATTGAGAACATTACTTAAGACTTGTTATTATCCATGGCGTGATTCTGGACAATGTGACAATCAAAGATTATAAGTATTAAGTGCCACGCATATTCTTTTAACGCTATAAGGAGTTGCCTAGGGCCAAGTAGACTGAGAAATTATGTTTAACAACCTGCCTGGCATGGTCGCATCAGATTTGACCATGCCTGCAAGTGCTTTATCTGGCCTGGTCGCACAAGATGCGACCAGTCAGATAAATTGTGTTAGTAGCGGCAGGAAAGAGAAACTTCTCTCTGCTGCTGCTCACAGAGGGACTGGAAGGTCCCTCTGCCTTCCAGCCCCAGCCCCCAGTGTTGCTGTGCTGTCGATCATTGCTGATTAGTCAGCACAGCAGGATTCCCTACCCCCAGCGGCTGCAGACAAGAACAGCCGCTGGTAAGTGTAGATCATCGCCCCCAAGCCCCCCTGTGTACCTGGAAGCTGTCCGGGCTCTAAAAAATAAAGTCACGATGTTACCGATGTTCTGATAGTCACGATGTTCCCAATGGATGTTCCGATGTTTGAAAAATTATTTTATTTATTTATTATTATTATTATTTTTTATTATTATTATTATTTTTTCCTAAAATCATTTTGGATAGGGTTAAATTCATGTTCTTCACCTAATTCACTCATTAAAAAAACGACAATTCCTCAGTGTTTTTTTGGGGAAAAAATTGTCAGTTAACTGGTTAAGCGAGAGATGATATGCATTAAACAGAATGGTGTCAACATTTTAATTATGTCGTCATCATAAAGGTCATCATTCTGTTGTCGACATAGTGTGTGCTGACAATATGACTGTATACGGGTATCAGAATATTTTAATTGATAACTGGACTTATATTTTTGCTTATATGCCATATGTTATAGTGCATAATTCCCCAAGGTTGTTGCTTCAATTAGGATAATAAATGTCATTATATATATATATATATATATAAAATACATTTGCAAGTGCTTCTAATCATTTACAATGTACTATACTCAGGGGACTGCCAACATCCCAAACGCCAGCATTTCGATCCCAACCCATACTCAGCATATATCTGCCCTATGTGTCACATCACCACCACTGTAAAATGCAACTAGCTCTGCACAGAAATATATGTACGGAGTTTTGGTGCATATGCACAGTATGAAATTGTGTGTATATCTACTTGCAGAAGAAAGTATGGTCCCAGGTAAGCCCTCTGTCATTATCTGATGGGCGTAGCCAAAAATATCTTGCTGATGGGATAACGAGCAAAACCTCCTTAATTCAGTGATTCCTGGACCTTTCTCCTATGATACCTTTCCCGGACCCTGAATAACACTCAATTGTCTTCCCATATTCTGGGTTCTGCGAAAGGCTTAATAACTGGTAACCAGAAGCAGAATAAGCCTCCCTCCATTATCTCACATAAAATCATATCTGACCTGCTGCATGTATGATAAAAACTAGCCATCACTTACATGACAGACTGGATGTCTGGATGAATCTGTCTCTGTATGGTTACCTTGTCTCCTTCTAAAAAAAGGTGCCCTCCCCTCATCACCACACTTGCTGGCTCTGCCCAAAACCCCTTTACAGGATAGTACTAGATTATAATCTGCTGGTGTTTACTGAATTGTCACTTGTAGTTCCCACAATTCCTTTATCACTCCCCAGCATCAAACACTGAGGATTGGCAAATGTTGTTAATATTATGGTGATATAAAATGCTGGACCTTATGTGCTTGCTGCATAGAGTTGGCACCATTTGTTTTGCTTTTGAAAATAAAAACATGTAAAAAGAAAATAAGGCAATAACTCATAATATTAACCAAGTAAACAATATTTTAGTCAGAATCACTAAATTGATTCCGACAAATATCCAAATAATGTAAAATTTCTTTCTTTTTATTTTCTAATCTCGCTGCTCATTTAATTTTGGTCTGTGTGCTTCACACCGTGACAAGATGTGTGCTGGAATGTGTTATCAAGAGCACACAAATTTATATAGCATCAAAAAACTATTTGTGTGTTTAAACAGACACACACATCTTTGCATACATACCTATGCCAACATGTGCTTCAAGAATCATGCTGACATCGTTTGCACCATCGCCAATGGCCAGTGTAATTGGACGTTCTCTCGATGTCTTTATCAACTTGACGATCTACAAAGAGAATGAAAAAAATTTAGATTTAGAAAAAAATCACAGATCAGTTTCAAAACAGATCATCTATCTATAATTATAGTTGCCGAATTTCAAATCTTTGTAAGGTAAAGCTATTGCAATTATCCAAGGGTTATCCAGCCTTTATTCAGCGGTGACCTTTTTAAACCTTCCTAGCATTAAAAATAAATAAATAAAAAGTAATTCAACTGCGCAGTCACTGCAGAGAGTGTGTGAAATGCTGCTCTGAGAAAATAGTTTGTTGCTGGGCTATTTCTTCTCAAAGACAGCAGCCTGCGATCAGTGCCGTTTCTAGCTGCAGGCGAGCCGTGTGATAGCACGGGGCCCCCACAGTGGCACTTTGTGGCTCCCTGCTCTCCCTCTTCCATAGTACTCTGCAAGGAAGGGGAGCTTTGCACAATGATGTAGTTGCATCATGATGTCACAACGCAACCGCGTTATTCCATGAAACGCCATCCCCCAAACGGAATACTATGGAAGAGGGAGGAGGGGAGCAGGACAGCAGTGCTGGCAGGCATCACCCTGGCAATGAGTATTACCCTTGGCAGCAAGCATGGATCCCAGAGCATGAAACCCGTGGCAACGAGCATTACCCTTGGCCACGAGCATGCATCCCAGAGCATGGCGCCCCTGGCAACGAGCACGACACCCAGCACATTAAACCCGTGGCAATGAGCACGACACCCAGCGCATGAAACCCGTGGCAACGAGCATTACACTTGGCCACGAGCATGCATCCCAGAAGATGAAACCCCTAGCAATGAGCACGACACCCAGCACATTAAACCCCTGGAAACGAGCATGACACCCAGTGCATGTAACCCCTGGCAAAGAGCATGACACACAGCGCAAGAAACCACTGGCAATGAGCAGGTAATTTAAAAGTAATTAGAAGCATTACAGTAGGGCATATACCATGGGCATTGCGATGTATGGCACAATATGCTGCAAGAAGCATTACTGTGTGGAGCTTAATATTGTGGAAATTTTTTTATCCTGCGGTGGCCGAGGTCTGTTGTTGCAGGGTCAAAAACTGGGGTGTAAGGTAGTCTTTTACTGCGAGGCCACGCCCATTTCAGCGGGACCACATTTTTTGACTATTTATACTGTAATTATATACTTCGATTTTGAAATGTGTCCTATACCATATGCTTACCCCATTATTATCATGTTTAAAATATTTTTGAAATATCATGGTTGATATATGCAGCAGTAATACTAAGATAACTTAATGCACAGATGGACACATACATTCTAAGGGTCTAAAAATACCTGTGCTTTTTGCAAAGGGGCCATCCGACAGCACAACACTGCACTGCAGTTTCTGCAGATCTCCAGGAAAACCTCTCTGTAGTTTGTAGAGCTGCCGTCTTCTCTGGGTTTCATTATTAATGAAAGTGCGGCTCCATCAATAATTAAACCGTAATCTTGGAAATCTGTTGAAAACCTACACCATGTAGAAGAAAAACAAATTAAATGGTATAATTTGGATACTACAGTGTCTACTCCAAGTAATTTACCTAATGAAAACAAGACCTGTGCATCCTATTGACAATGAAAAAGGTGCTCAGACTACAGTACTTATACAATAAAATAAAAAAATAAAATAAAAAAAGATTTCAGAATAACCTGATGAAACAGAGGACAGGGAAACACACTTTATTGGAACTAGTTGTGGAGAAATTATTATTATTTTCTCTAACGTCCTAAGTGGATGCTGGGGACTCCGTAAGGACCATGGGGAATAGCGGCTCCGCAGGAGACTGGGCACATCTAAAGAAAGCTTTAGGACTATCTGGTGTGCACTGGCTCCTCCCCCTATGACCCTCCTCCAAGCCTCAGTTAGATCTCTGTGCCCGAACGAGAAGGGTGCACACTAGGGGCTCTCCTGAGCTTCTTAGTGAAAGTTTTAGTTTAGGTTTTTTATTTTCAGTGAGACCTGCTGGCAACAGGCTCACTGCATCGAGGGACTAAGGGGAGAAGAAGCGAACTCACCTGCGTGCAGAGTGGATTGGGCTTTTTAGGCTACTGGACATTAGCTCCAGAGGGACGATCACAGGCCCAGCTTGGATGGGTCCCAGAGCCGCGCCGCCGGCCCCCTTACAGAGCCAGAAGGCAGAAGAGGTCCGGAAAATCGGCGGCAGAAGACGTCCTGTCTTCAACAAGGTAGCGCACAGCACTGCAGCTGTGCGCCATTGCTCTCAGCACACTTCACACTCCGGTCACTGAGGGTGCAGGGCGCTGGGGGGGGCGCCCTGAGACGCAATAATAAACACCTTGGATGGCAAAAAATGCATCACATATAGCTCCTGGGCTATATGGATGCATTTAACCCCTGCCAAAAATACATAAAAAAACGGGAGATAAGTCCGCCGATAAGGGGGCGGAGCCTATCTCCTCAGCACACTGGCGCCATTTTCCCTCACAGCTCCGTTGGAGGGAAGCTCCCTGGCTCTCCCCTGCAGTCACTACACTACAGAAAGGGTTAAAAAAGAGAGGGGGGCACAAATTAGGCGCAGTATTAACTATACAGCAGCTATAAGGGGAAAAACACTTATATAAGGTTATCCCTGTATATATATAGCGCTCTGGTGTGTGCTGGCAAACTCTCCCTCTGTCTCCCCAAAGGGCTAGTGGGGTCCTGTCCTCTATCAGAGCATTCCCTGTGTGTGTGCTGTATGTCGGTACTTTTGTGTCGACATGTATGAGGAGAAAAATGATGTGGAGACGGAGCAGATTGCCTGTAATAGTGATGTCACCCCCTAGGAGGTCGACACCTGAGTGGATGAACTGTTGGAAGAAATTACGTGACAGTGTCAGCTCTGTATAAAAGACAGTGGTTGACATGAGACAGCCGGCTACTCAGCTTGTGCCTGTCCAGACGTCTCATAGGCCGTCAGGGGCTCTAAAGCGCCCGTTACCTCAGATGGCAGATATAGACGCCGACACGGATACTGACTCCAGTGTCGACGGTGAAGAGACAAATGTGACTTCCAGTAGGGCCACACGTTACATGATTGAGGCAATGAAAAATGTTTTACACATTTCTGATAATACGAGTACCACCAAAAAAGGGGTATTATGTTCGGTGAGGAAAAACTACCTGTAGTTTTCCTGAATCTGAGAAATTAAATGAGGTGTGTGATGATGCTTGGGTTTCCCCCGATAACAACTGATAATTTCTAAAATGTTATTGGCATTATATCCTTTCCCGCCAGAGGTTAGGGTGCGTTGGGAAACACCCCCTAGGGTGGATAAAGCGCTCACACGCTTGTAAGGGCTCTATCCTCTCCTGAGATGGCCGCCCTTAAGGATCCTGCTGATAGAAAGCAGGAGGGTATCCTAAAATGTATTTACACACATACTGGTGTTATACTGCGACCAGCAATCGCCTCAGCCTGGATGTGCAGTGCTGGGTTGGCGTGGTCGGATTCCCTGACTGAAAATATTGATACCCTAGATAGGGACAGTATATTTTTGCCTATAGAGCATTTGAAAGATGCATTTCTATATATGCGTGATGCACAGCGGAATATTTGCCGACTGGCATCAAGTCTAAGTGCGTTGTCCATTTCTACCAGTAGAGGGTTATGGACACGTCAGTGGTCAGGTGATGCGTATTCCAAACGGCATTTGGAAGTATTGCCTTATTAAGGGGAGGAGTTATTTGGGGTCGGTCTTTCAGACCTGGTGGCCACGGCAACAGCTGGGAAATCCACGTTTGTACCCCAGGTCGCCTCTCAACATGAGAAGACGCCGTATTATCAGGCGCAGTCTTTTCGTGGATGAGCGGGCAAAAGGTTCCTCATTTCTGCCCCGTGACAGAGGGAGAGGAAAAAGGCTGCAGAAATCAGCCAGTTCCCAGGAACAGAAACCCTCTCCCGCCTCTGCCAAGCCCTCAGTATACGCTGGGGCTTTACAAGCAGAATCAGGCACGGTGGGGGGCCCGTCTCAATGAATTTCAGCGCGCAGTGGGCTCACTCGCAAGTAGACCCCTGGATCCTTCAGGTGATATCTCAGGGGTACAAATTAGAATTCGAGACGTCTCCCCCTCGCCGTTTCCTAAAGTCGGCTTTACCGATGTCTCCTTCTGACAGGGAGACAGTTTTGGAAGCCATTCACAAGCTGTATTCCCAGCAGGTGATAATCAAGATACCCCTCCTGCAACAGGGAACGGGGTATTATTCCACACTGTTGTGGTATCGAAGCCGGACGGCTCGGTGAGACCGATTCTAAATCTAAAATCTTTGAACACTTACATACAGAGGTTCAAATTCAAGATTGAGTCACTCAGAGCAGTGATTGCGAACCTGGAAGAAGGGGACTACATGATGTCTCGGGACATCAAGGATGCTTACCTTCATGTCAAAATTTACCCTTCTCACCAAGGGTACCTCAGGTTTATGGTACAGAACTGTCACTATCAGTTCAGATGCTGCCGTATGGATGGTCCACGGCACCCCGGGTCTTTACCAAGGTAATGGCCGAAATGATGATATTCCTTCAAAGGAAGGGAATTTTAGTTATCCCTTACTTGGACAATTCCCTGATAAGGGTAAGATCCAGGGAACAGTTGGAGGTCGGTGTAGCACTATCTCAGGTAGTGTTGCTGCAGCACAGTTGGATTCTCAATATTCCAAAATCGCAGCTGGTTCCGACGACTTGTCTTCTGTTCCTAGGGATGATCCTGGACACAGTCCAGAAAAAGGTGTTTCTCCCGGAGGAGAAAGCCAGAGAGTTATCCGAGCTAGTCAGGAACCTCCTAAAACCGAGCCAAGTCTCAGTGCATCAATGCACAAGGGTTCTGGGTAAAATGGTGGCTTCCTACGAAGCAATCCCATTCGGCAGATTCCACGCAAGAACTTTCCAGTGGGACCTGCTGGACAAATGGTCCGGGTCGCATCTTCAGATGCATCAGCGGATAACCCTGTCACCAAGGACAAGGGTGTCCCTCCTGTGGTGGTTGCAGAGTGCTCATCTTCTAGAGGGCCGCAGATTCGGCATTCAGGACTGGGTCCTGGTAACCACGGATGCCAGCCTGCGAGGCTGGGGAGCAGTCACACAGGGAAGGAATATCCAGGACTTATGGTCAAGCCTGGTGACATCACTTCACATAAATATCCTGAAGCTAAGGGACATTTACAATGCTCTAAGCTTAGCAAGACCTCTGCTTCAAGGTCAGCCGGTGTTGATCCAGTCAGACAACATCACGGCAGTCACCCACGTAAACAGACAGGGTGGCACAAGAAGCAGGAGGGCAATGGCAGAAGCTGCAAGGATTCTTCGCTGGGCGGAAAATCATGTGATTGCACTGTCAGCAGTATTCATTCCGGGAGTGGACAACTGGGAAGCAGACTTCCTCAGCACGACCTCCACCCGGGAGAGTGGGGACTTCACCCAGAAGTCTTCCACATGATTATAAACCGTTGGGAAAAACTCGACAGGTATTGCGCCAGGTCCAGGGACCCTCAGGCAATAGCTGTAGACGCTCTGGTAACACCGTGAGTGTACCAGTCAGGGTATGTGTTCCCTCCTCAGCCTCTCATACCCAAGGTACTGAGATTGATAAGATGGTGAGGAGTAAGCACTATATTCGTGGCTCCGGATTGGCCAAGAAGGACTTGGTAACCGGAACTTCAAGAGATGCTCACGGAGGATCCGTGGCCTCTACCTCTAAGAAGGGACCTGCTCCAGCAAGGACCCTGTCTGTTCCAAGACTTACCGCGGCTGCGTTTGACGGCATGGCGGTTGAACGCCGGATCCTGAAGGAAAAAAGGCATTCCGGATGAAGTCATCCCTATCCTGATCAAAGCCAGGAAGGATGTAACCGCAAAAACATTATCACCGCAATTGGCGAAAATATGTTGCGTGGTGCAAGGCCAGTAAGGCCCGACGGTGGAAATTCAACTGGGTCGATTCCTACATTTCCTGCAAACAGGAGTGTCTATGGGCCTGAAATTGGGGTCCATTAAGGTTCAAATTTCGGCCCTGTCAATTTTCTTCCAAAAAGAACTAGCTTCAGTCCCTGAAGTTCAGACGTTTGTAAAAGGGGTACTACATATACAGCCTCCTTTTGTGCCTCCAGTGGCACTTTGGGATCTCAATGTAGTTTTGGGTTCCAAAAGTCACATTGGTTTGAACCACTTAAATCTGTGGAGTTAAAATATCTCACATGGAAAGTGGTCATGCTGTTGACCCTGGCCTGGGCCAGGCGCGTGTCAGAATTGGCGGCTTTATCCTGAAAAAGCCCTTATCTGATGTTCCATTCGGACAGGGCGGAATTGAGGACTCGTCCTCAGTTTCTCCCTAAGGTGGTTTCAGCGTTTAATCCTGAACCAACCTATTTGTGGTGCCTGCGGCTACTAGGGACTTGGAGGACTCCAAGTTGCTAGACGTTGTCAGGGCCCTGAAAATATATGTTTCCAGGAGGGCTGGAGTCAGGAAATCTGACTCGCTGTTTATCCTGTATGCACCCAACAAGCTGGGTGCTCCTGCTTCTAAGCAGACTATTGCTCGTTGGATTTGTAGTACAATTCAGCTTGCACATTCTGTGGCAGGCCTGCCACAGCCAAAAATCTGTAAATGCCCACTCCACAAGGAAGGTGGGCTCATCTTGGGCGGCTGCCCGAGGGGTCTCGGCTTTACAACTTTGCCGAGCAGCTACTTGGTCAGGAGCAAATACGTTTGTAAAATTCTACAAAATTGATATCCTGGCTGAGGAGGACCTGGAGTTCTCTCATTTGGTGCTGCAGAGTCATCCGCACTCTCCCGCCCGTTTGGGAGCTTTGGTATAATCCCCATGGTCCTTACGGAGTCCCCAGCATCCACTTAGGACGTTAGAGAAAATAAGAATTTACTTACCGATAATTCTATTTCTCATAGTCCGTAGTGGATGCTGGGCGCCCATCCCAAGTGCGGATTGTCTGCAATACTTGTACATAGTTATTGTTACAAAAATCGGGTTATTATTGTTGTGAGCCATCTTTCAGAGGCTCCTCTGTTATCATGCTGTTAACTGGGTTCAGATCACAGGTTATACGGTGTGATTGGTGTGGCTGGTATGAGTCTTACCTGGGATTCAAAATCCTTCCTTATTGTGTACGCTCGTCCGGGCACAGTATCCTAACTGAGGCTTGGAGGAGGGTCATAGGGGGAGGAGCCAGTGCACACCAGATAGTCCTAAAGCTTTCTTTAGATGTGCCCAGTCTCCTGCGGAGCCGCTATTCCCCATGGTCCTTACGGAGTCCCCAGCATCCACTACGGACTATGAGAAATAGAATTATCGGTAAGTAAATTCTTATTTTTTTTATCGTAAATAAATATTTCAATGTACTTATTGAATTTACTCACCGGTAATTCTATTTCTCGTAGTCCGTAGTGGATGCTGGGTACTCCGTAAGGACCATGGGGTATAGACGGGCTCCGCAGGAGACAGGGCACTCTTAAAAGAAAGATTAGGTACTATATCTGGTGTGCACTGGCTCCTCCCTCTATGCCCCTCCTCCAGACCTCAGTTAGGGAAACTGTGCCCGGAAGAGCTGACATTACTAGGAAAGGATTTGGAATCCAGGGTAAGACTCATACCAGCCACACCAATCACACCGTACAACTCGTGATAACTATACCCAGTTAACAGTATGAACAATAACTGAGCCTCTCTCAACAGATGGCTCATACAATAACCCTTTAGTTAAGCAATAACTATAGACATGTATTGCAGAGAGTCCGCACTTGGGACGGGCTCCCAGCATCCACTACGGACTACGAGAAATAGAATTTCCGGTGAGTAAATTCTTATTTTCTCTGACGTCCTAGTGGATGCTGGGTACTCCGTAAGGACCATGGGGATTATACCAAAGATCCCAAACGGGCGGGGGAGTGCGGATGACTCTGCAGCACCGAATGAGCAAACTCAAGGTCCTCCTCAACCAGGGTATCAAACTTGTAGAATTTTGCAAAAGTGTTTGAACCCGACCAAGTAGCAGCTCGGCAAAGTTGTAAAGCCGAGACCCCTCGGGCAGTCGCCCAAGAAGAGCCCACCTTCCTCGTGGAATGGGCTTTTACTAATTTAGGATGCGGCAGTCCAGCCGCAGAATGTGCAAGCTGAATCGTGCTACAGATCCAGCAAGCAATAGTCTGCTTTGAAGCAGGAGCACCCAGCTTGTTGGGTGCATGCAGGATAAATAGCGAGTCAGTTTTTCTGACTCTAGCCGTCCTGGAAACATAAAGTTTCAGGGCCCGGACTACGTCCAGCAACTTGGAATCCTCCAAGTCCCTAGTAGCCGCAGGCACCACAATAGGTTGGTTCAAATGAAACGATGATACCACCTTAGGGAGAAATTGAGGACGAGTCCTCCATTCTGCCCTTTCCATATGGAAGATCAGATATAGGCTTTTACATGACAAAGCCGCCAATTCTGACACACGCCTAGTCCAAACTAAGGCCAAAAGCATGACCACTTTCCACGTGAGATATTTTAGCTCCACGGTCTTAAGTGGCTCAAACCAGTGGGATTTTAGGAATCCAACACACGTTAAGATCCCAAGGTGCCACTGGAGGCACAAAAGGGGCTGAATATGCAGCACCCCTGTAACAACGTCCGAACTTCAGGCAGTGAAGCCAGTTCTTTTTTGAGAGAAAAAGGGATAGGGCCGAAATCTTGGCCTTTATGGATCCTAATTTTAGGCCCATAGTCACTCCTGACTGTAGGAAGTGCAGGAATCGACCCCCCTGGAATTCCTCTGTAGGGCCTTCCCGGCCACACACCAAGCAACCTATTTTCGTCATATACAGTGAAAAAGTCTTGCTGTCACGTCTTTCCTAGCCTTTATCAGCGTAGGAATAACTGCATCCGGAATGCCCTTTTCCGCTAGGATCCGGCGTTCAACCGCCATGCCGTCCAACGCAGCCGCGGTAAGTCTTGGATCAGACAGGGTCCCTGTTGCAACATGTCCTGACTGAGAGGCAGAGGCCATGGGTCCTCTGAGAGCATTTCTTGCAGTTCCGGGTACCGAGTCCTTCTTGGCCAATCCGGAGCAAAGAATATTGTTCACACTCCTCCGTTTATTACAATTCTCAGCCCTTGGGTCTGAGAGGAAGAGGAGGGAATATATAGACCGACTGGAACACCCACGGTGTTACTAGTGCGACCACAGCTATCGCCTGAGAGTCCCTTGACCCAGCGTAAAACCTTTTTTATCTTTTTATTGAGGTGGGACGCCATGTAGTCCACCTGAGGCAGTTTCCATCAATTTGCAAAACTGCGTGAAGACTTCCTGATGAAGTCACCACTTTCCCGGGTGGAGGTCGTGTCCACTCCCGGAATGAACACTGCTGACAGTGCGCTTACTTGATTCTCCGCCCAGCGAAGAATTCTGGTGGCTTCTACCCTCGCCACCCTGCTCCTTGTGCCGCCCTGGCGGTTTACATGAGCCCCTGCGGTCTGACTGGATCAGAACCGGTTGGTTGCGAAGCAGGAACTCCGCTTGACTTAGGGCGTTGTATATGGCCCTTAGTTCCAGGATATTGATGTGAAGGCAAGTCTGTTGGCTTGACCACAAACCTTGGAATTTTCTTCCCTGTGTAACTGCCCCCCACCCTCGGAGGATTGCATCCGTGGTCACCAGGACCCAGTCCTGAATGCCGAATCTGCGGCCCTCGAGAAGGTGAGCACTCCGCAGCCACCACAGGAGAGACACCCTGGCCCTAGGGGATAGGGTGATTAACCGATGCATCTGAAGATGTGATCCGGACCACTTGTCCATTAAGTTCCATTGTCCTTGCATGGAACCAGCCGAAGGGGATGGCCTCGTATGATGCCATCATCCTTCCCAGGACTCGAGTGCAGTGATGCACTGACACCTGTTTTGGTTTTCAATGGATTCCTGACCAGTGTCATGAGCTCCTGAGCTCTCTCTATCGGGAGATAAACCCTCTTCTGGTCTGTGTCTAGGATCATGCCTAGGCGAAGCAGATGAGCTGTAGGAACCAACTGCGACTTTGGAATATATAGAATCCAGTCGTGTTGCCGTTTCACTTCCAGAGAAGGTGATACGCTGTCCAGCAACTGCTCTCTTGATCTCGCTTTTATGAGGAGATCATCCAAGTATGTGATAATAGTGACACCTTGCTTCCGCAGGAGCACCATCATATCCGCCATTACCTTGGTGAAATTGGTAATGACAATCCCGTACCGCAATTCTGAGGTACGCCTGATGAGGTGAATAAATGGGGACACGAAGGTATGCATCCCTTATGTCCCGATTCATTTCAGGCTTGCAATGACCGCTCTTAGCGATTCCATCTTGAACCTGTACCTTTTCAGGTATATGTTCAGGGATTTTAATACAATATGGGTCTAACCGAACCGTCTGGTTTCGGGATTATAACATGGTCGAATAATAACACCCTCTTGTTGAAGGAGGGGACCCTTGACCACCACCTGTTGAAGATACAATTTACGAATTGCAGTTAACACTGGCTCCCTCTCTTGGGGGGAAGCCCGCCGGGTCCTCGGTGAGGGGGCATCTTCTCACAGTCCAGCCTGTATCCCTGCGATACAATTTCTATTGCCCAGGGATCTAACAGGGAGTGAACCCACTTGTGGCTGAACCTACGAAGGCGTGTCCCCACCGGGCCTAGCTCCGCCTGTGGAGCCCCAGCAACATGCGGTGGATTTTTGTAGAGGCCGGGGAGGACTTCTGTTCCTGGGGACTAGCTGTGTTGTACAGCTTCTTTCTTCTGCCCCCGGCTCTGACAAAAAAGGACGCACCTCAGACTTTCTTGTTTCTTTATTCGAAAAGCTGCATTTAATAATGTCGTGCTTTCCTAGGCTGTGCAGGAATATAAGGCAAAATATCAGAATTACCAGCTATAGCTGTGGAGACCAGGCCCGAGAACCTTTCTCCACACAATCCTCAGCCTTCCATATGCCTCTTAAGTCGGCATCATCTGTCCAATGTATATTCTACAGGACACGTCAAGCAGAAATCGACATAGCTTTTGTCTCTAGGACCCAGTATACTCATGTCCCTTTGGGCATGCTTTATAATTATATATCTATCACTTAAGACAGCATCTTAAAATATTTATATGCATACTAGGGTCTCAATCTCTGCTGATAAGGTACCTGTCCACGCTGCCACAGCGCTATAAACCCATGCCGACACAATCGCCGGTCTGGGTAGTATACTAGAAAGTGCACACTATCTGCAGGATCCCTGAGAATAGCTAGTGCAAACAGGACACCCAAGGGGAAGATTCTCAACACATCCTGGCCCTAGTGGGGAAAGGATACAGCCTGATAATTTTCTGGTGGGAAGCTGCCGTCTCTTGTCTGGAGATTCCCGCTCTTTTTCCTCATGAGAGGAGGGAAATTTACCTCAGCATTCTTCCCCTTAACATGTGTACTCTCGTGTCAGGGACAGATGAGTCATCAGTGATATGCAAATCATCTTTTATTCCAATAATCATATATTGAATATCTTTTAGCCCTCTTGGCTGTAACTTTGCATTATCGTAGTCGACAGTGGAGTTAAACTCCGTGTCGATACTTTGTTATTTTGGATAGTGAACATAGAGAGACTCTGAAGGACTCTGTGACATAGGGACAGACCAGGGTAGATTTCCTTTCTGTTCCCTAACCTTTTGTGCAATAATTTTACCTCAGCACTTACACATATCGAAACAGGTGTCGGCGTTGTCGACGGAGACACCCTCCCACACACATATCCGCTCTATCACCTCCTTAGAGGAGCCTTTTACCTCAGACATGTCGACACACGCGTACCGACACACCACACACACAGGGGATGCTCTATTTGAAGACAGTTCCCCCACCAGGCCCTTTGGAGAGACAGAGAGAGAGTATGCCAGCCAGTGGCGTAAGTTCGTCCTAGACGCCCGGAGGCAATATAAATACAGGTGCCCCCCTATATAGAGGCAAAAAAATTTTTTTATATATATATATATATATATATATATATATATATATATATATATACACATACACACACACCACACCAATATTGATCCTGCAGGCTATATATATATTTATATATATATATATATATCCTGCCATTCTTTGCAAGCATAATGGCGTATGCATGAAGAAATTTCCAAAGGACAGCTCTTGCGGTGAGAGCTATTCTTTGCCATGATACAGTAGAACTTCCCGGTGTATGATCCGGAGTCCTATCTGTGCATGCGTGGGCTGATGCGCCCCACTAGGGGGTGCTGGGAGGGGTCCAATGGGTAATGTGATAGAAGCCCATCTAAAGATGGTGTTGCCCACCGCATCCAAGCCCTGGGGTCTAGGCTTGGTGGATAAGTAGTAAGCCGCCAAACCTCTGAAAACTGCATTTTTGGAGGTTTGGCTGCATTTTTAACCTTGTGCCAATGATACATCCCTGCAGACCAGTGCCAGTTTGGGGTCCACATGGGCCTGGAGCTGAAAGTGAGTCTATTATGTGACCGATACTGCGGGAGGGGAGGCAATAATTTTGCTGGCTGTCGGGATTCCTAGCGGTCAGGATACCGACACCAGAATACCGTCTCACAGGTCTTATTCCCATTCGTGGGTGTCCACAACACCAATAGAGTGGGATGGGAACCACCGAGACCACTGCGTTGCGAGCGCAACAAGCAAGGGCCTTCATTGCGCACGCCCCCTGCCAGAATTCTGACGGACGGGATGCTGCTGTCAGGATGCTGACAGACGGCATCCCGTCTGTCGGTAAAACATATGTATTCCCTGCGGGAGGACAATTAATTATGGGAGGAAGATGGGGAGGGATGGTCGCGGGCGGGCAGAAGGACTTGGCAAATGGGGGGGGGGGGGGGCAGATGGAGTAACAGAGGTCTGGAGGACGGGATGAGGCAGAATGGGGGTCATTGTATATATGACAAAAATGCAGATTCATTGAACGGGCATTGAAACGTTGCACTACTTCAATTGGTGTCAGTGTGCAAATCATTGGAGTGCCGCACCACCTCTATTTTGCTAAACTACTTTGCTGTGAGGGCACCCAATGTATTAGTCTATTATGTGGCTGTGCCAGACCCCTACCTCAATCTATATATACAAACATACATACAGTATACTGGCAGTGCACTTATGCAGGGAGAAAGGGAGCATAGATGGATACCTTGTGTAGTGAAAGAAGGCTCTTCTCTCCTCCCCAATTACCAGAGGCAGAGCGCAATAAGAAGTGTAATCCAAGGCAAGCGTGGTACCAGCTCTTAAACTCCGCCTCGCACGTGTGTCCATCCATCCCGTCCCCCCCTTCCCCACAGCAGCGGGGCAACGGTAGCAGCAGCTCCTCTCCTACCTCCCACAGCAGGCGCGCACCAGCGTACTCTCCTGGGGTTTGCGCTGTAGTGGCGGCTTACAGGAATGAGTCAGTTCAGTGACGTAACTAGAAATTTTTCTCCCCCAAGCCAAAAAATTATTCGCCCCCCCCCCCCTCCATAATTGGCAGTATAGAGTGTGTGGCTTCATTGGGACGGGCGTGGCTTACCATAAAGGGGTGTAACATTGCAGGAAAAGACTGCGTTATACCCCAGTTTTCCAACCTGCACGCCCAGGCGGGAAAGAAAATTAATCCTGATTCATGCCCCTTACATTATTTGTAATTTTTCCTCCTTATAGTAATGCCCAGTATACATTATGCCACATACTGCAGTGGCCCTTAGACATTATGCCACACACAATAATGCACATGACACAATATGAACACACCATAATGCCCCCGACACATTATGCCACACACCGTAATGCCCCCGACACATTATGACAGGAATCGTAATGCCCGTTATACATTATGCTACACACTGCAATGCCCCTGATACATTATACCACACACCGTAATGCCTGTGACACATTATGACAGGAATCACAATGCCCGTTATACATTATGCTACACACTGCAATGCCCTTGATACATTATAGCACATACAATGTCTTTGACACAGTATAACACACACCACAATGAGCCTGAGACATTATACCACATATCACAATGCCCGCGATATAGTATACCATACACCGTAATGCCCGACACATTATGACACACACCGCAATGTCCGTGATACATTATGCCACACACCGTAATGCCCATTATACATTAAGTTCTACAGTAAGGCTTCTAATTACTTTTAAATTACCTGCTCGTTGCCAGGGGTTTCATGCTCTTGGTTCCATGCACGGTGCCAGGGGTTTTCATGCTCAGGTTGTCATGCTCGTTGCCAGGGGTTTCATGCACTGGTGTCATGTTCGTTGCCAGCGGTTTCATGCTCTTGGTTCCATGCACGGTGCCAGGGGTTTTCATGCTCAGGGTGTCATGCTCGTTGCCAGGGGTTTCATGCACTGGGTGTCATGCTCGTTGCCAGCGGTTCCATGCACGGTGCCAGGGGTTTCATGCTCAGGGTGTCATGCTCGTTGCCAGGGGGTTCATGCACTGGGTGTCATGCTCATTGCTAGGGGGTAGTGCGTGTTGCTAGGGCCGTGCTCCCAGTGCCACATATGCCCCCAGTGCCAGATATTCCCCCACAGTGTCAGGTATATGCCTCCAGTGCCAGGTACATGCCCCCAGTGCCAAATATACCCCCCCAGTGCCACATATGCCCCCTCAGTGCCTGCTCCCCCCCGTGCCAAATATTCCACCACAGTGCCACATATGCCCCCTCAGTGCCTACTCCCCCACAGTGCCAAATATTCCACCACAGTGCCACCTATGCCCCCTCAGTGCCAGCTATATGCCCCCAGTGCCAGATATTTCTCCACAGTGCCAGGCATATGCCCCCAATGCCAGATATTCCCCCACAGTGCCAGGTGTATGCCCCCAGTGCCAGATATTCCCCCCACAGTGCCGGGTATATGCCCCCAGTGCCAGATATTCCCCCACAGGGCCAGGTATATGCGCCCAGTGCCAGGTATATGCCCCCAGTGCCAGATATTCCCCCACAGGGCCAGGTATATGCCCCCAGTGCCAGATATTCCCCCACAGGGCCAGGTATATGCGCCCAGTGCCAGGTATATGCCCCCAGTGCCAGATCTTCCCCCATATGCCCCCAGTGCCAGATCTTCCCCCACTGTGCCAGGTATATGCCCCCAGTGCCAAATATACCCCCCTCCCCAGTGCCACATATGCCCCCCGCCCCAGTGCCAGGTCTCCTCCCCCAGTGCCAGGTATATGCCCCCCAGTGCCAGGTCTTCCCCCACAGTGCCAGGTATATGCCCCCAGTGCCAAATATACCCCCCTCCCCAGTGCCACATATGCCCCCCGTCCCAGTGCCAGGTCTCCTCCCCCAGTGCCAGGTATATGCCCCCCAGTGCCAGGTCTTCCCCCACAGTGCCAGGTATATGCCCCCAGTGCCAAATATACCCCCCTCCCCAGTGCCACATATGCCCCCCGTCCCAGTGCCAGGTCTTCCCCCCCAGTGCCAGGTATATGCCCCACAGTGCCAGGTATATGCCCCACAGTGCCAGGTATATGCCCCCCAGTGCCAGGTCTTCCCCCCCAGTGCCATGTATATGCCCCCCAGTGCCAGGTCTCCCCCCCCCCAGTGCCAGGTATATGCCCCCCAGTGCCAGGTATATGCCCCCCAATGCCAGGTATATGCCCCCCAGTGCCAGGTCTTCCCCCCCCAGTGCCAGGTATATACCCCACAGTGCCAGGTATATACCCCACAGTGCCAGGTATATGCCCCCCAGTGCCAGGTCTTCCCCCCCAGTGCCAGGTATATGCCCCCAAGTGCCATGTATATGCCCCCCAGTGCCAGGTCTCCTCCCCCCCCAGTGCCAGGTATATGCCCCCCAGTACCAGGTATATGCCCCCAGTGCCTGCTCCCACCTTGTGTTGGAGGGACATGGAGCGCATCGCGCGTCTCCTGTGTCCCTCCCTGGCTCTCTCCCCCGGCCGGTCTAATACAGGAAGTGCCGGTTCGTGAGCCAATCAGAGCTCACGAATGGCACTTCCTTAGACCGGCCGGGAGAGAGCCAGGGAGGGACACAGGAGACGCGCGATGCGCTCCATGTCCCTCCAACACAGCAGGGAGGGAGACATCAGATTGACATGCGGGCGCTCGTCCGCATGTCAATCTGTGTAATGTCAGAGGCGCCACTGCGAGGCGCCCTCTGCGGGTCAGGAGCCCGGCGGCAGCCGACTCCGCTGCCTCCCGGACTTCCGCCCCTGATGCCAGCACACACCACAGCGCTATATAATACAGGGATGTACACTATACTGAGTGATTTTTCCCCTATAGCAGCTTATATACACAGTTTTGCGCCTAAATTTATGTGCCCCCCCTCTCTTTTTTACCCTTTGTGTACCAGGATACTGCAGGGGAGAGCCTGGGGAGCTTCCTTCCAGCTGAGCTGTGAAGAGAAAATGGCGCCGGTGTGCTGAGGAAGAAGGCCCGGCCCCCTCAGCGGTGGGCTTCTGTCCTTTTATGTACTTTAATGGCGGGGGTTAATGCACATATACAGTTTATCAGACTGTATTATGTGCTTTTCGCCAAGTAAGGTAATCTAATTGCTGCCCAGGGCGCCCCCCCCCCCAGCGTCCTGCACCCATCAGTGACCGGAGTGTGTGGTGTGCTAAGGGAGCAATGGCGCACAGCTGCAGTGCTGTGTGCTACCTTAATGAAGACCGGAGTCTTCAGCCGCCGATTTTCAACTTCTCTTCGTTCTTCTGGCTCTGCAAGGGGGACGGCGGCGCGGCTCCGGGACCGGACGACCGAGGACTGGGCCTGTGTTCGATCCCTCTGGAGCTAATGGTGTCCAGTAGCCTTAGAAGCCCAAGCTAGCTGCAATCAGGTAGGTTTGCTTCTCGCCCCTCAGTCCCACGTAGCAGTGAGTCTGTTGCCAGCAGATATCACTGAAAATAAAAAACCTAACAAATACTTTCTTTTCTAGGAAGCTCAGGAGAGCCCCTAGGGTGCATCCAGCTCTGGCCGGGCACAGATACTAACTGAGGTCTGGAGGAGGGGCATAGAGGGAGGAGCCAGTGCACACCAGATATAGTACCTAATCTTTCTTTTAAGAGTGCCCAGTCTCCTGCGGAGCCCGTCTATACCCCATGGTCCTTACGGAGTACCCAGCATCCACTAGGACGTCAGAGAAATATATATATATATATATATATATATATATATATATATATATATATATAATTTAATATTTCACTCTTATTCTCGCAATTTTTGCCCCACACTCTAGCCCACCTTGGCCTGTCAGGACGCTTTCTCACTGGCATATCCGCGCTCTTTTCCTGCCCTTCCACAACAGTCATGGTGAATGGCCTTCCGTCCCACCCTGTCCATAATACTACCAGTACACATCAGGGATGTCATCTGTCACCTCTTACTTTCACTCTTGTAACTGAGCTTTGGGCAGCCACTAATAGGATTTACAAGGGGTTGCTATGGGTTTTATAGTAAGCTCACCTTGACGACATCCTGTTGGCCCTTCAGCAATTGACAATTTGTCTCCCTTCTCTTTGGATCATTATGGCAGTAGCCTTTTTAGCCACATAATTAACACAGCTAAATAAAAAGCCGTGCTTTTCAACATCTCCCCCGATGCACACAGATGAGGAAGAGACTTCCCAGATCTTAAATTTTATTATTGGGAATCTCATCTTATTTAAACAGTAGCCTCCTATGGCCTCTCGAATTCTCTCTCATGGGCTGACACTGATGGAGATAGCCCCGAAGACACATCAGGAGTAAAAACCCCTGATGTTTTTCAGGTGTTGCGGGCTGGCTATTCGATTAGCTGCATTTACACCCGTAAACACACAGGTTCAGTGAAACCTGTGTATTTTCGGGTGAAATAGCACCATTTTCGGATGAAAACGGGGCTGTTATTGGGGATTTTACTTCGCCTGCCAGAGGCAGGTGAAACAAAATCCCCGATAAGCAGCAGTATGTTCCCTCTTATCGGGGCTAATTAGATAGCCACCCCAGCAATAATTTTACACCAGCAGTCTCTGCGGGTAATTCAATATCACCTTGAATCTGAATTGTTCAATTTGCCATCCTTTACATGGCTTTGGCTCCTGTCTATCATACATAGTCTTCCCTTACCATATTGCCATTACCATATTGCCCCATACTCATGCAGTAAAGATACGGGAGGCCTACAAAAACCACCTATGACTCTCACCCATGCCCCTATCGTTCCCTTGTGGTGCAATCCTGATCTATCCCCCCAGTCATCTTTACTGCCTTTTTAAAGAGTTGGCAGTACTCCAGCATCCGTTTTGACAGATCTTCTTAGCCATGGCAAGGTACTCTTCATACAGGGGTGGGGAGTGAGGGTCAGGGGATGTGTCAAAATTAGGCTAATTTAATTTGGTGATTAGCTGTAACTCTACAACTACCAGAGCACTTTCCTATGCGTACCAAAACTGATTTTATGGAGGAAAAAATCTCTCCACTATAGAAAGATGAAGCTATTCTCACATATTTCAGACATATTCATATTTCAGATATGCTGTTCCACATCTTGCACCACTATCACTAAGCATCATACACTCGTCTCGCCTATTCTTAGAAAACCTACCCTTGATCCACACACTCTCTCCACCTATCGACCTATCTCTCTCCTTCCTTTTGCTTCCAAACTCCGTGAGTGTATTGTCTATAACCACCCGACTGCTTTTCTATCCTCCCACTCACTACTTGACCATTCCAGTATGGCTTCCGTCCTCTCGACTCGACTGAAACTGCCCTCACAAAAGTCTGCAATGACCTCCTATCTGCTAAATCCAAGGGCCACTACTCTTTGTTTATTCTCCTTGACCTCTCTGCTGCTTTTGACAGTGTGGAGCACCCCCTCCTTCTGCAAATCCTTCAGTCCCTTGATCTGCATGATACTGCCCTCTCCTGGCTGTCCTCCTACCTCTCTGACCGTTCCTTCTCTGTCACCTCCCATGGCTCCACCTCCCCCCCCCCCCCACTTCCACTAACTGTAGGTGTCTCCCAAGGCTCTGTTCTTGGTCCTCTTTTTATCTCTCTATACATCCTCTTTAGCAGAACTCATTAGCACTTTTGACTTACAAAATCACCTCTATGCTGATGACACTCAAATCTACCTTTCCTCCCCTGACCTCTCACTTGCTCTCCTTACTCATGTATCCAGCTGTCTCTATGCTATCTCTCCTTGGATGTCCCAGCGCTTTCTTAAACTTAACATGTCTAAGACTGAGCTGGTCATCTTCCCACCTTCCCGCACAACCTCGCCTCCCACAATTTAATTATCTATCGATGGCACTATCATCTCCTTTAGCCCCCAACTGTCTTGGAGTAATCCTCGACTCCTCCCTCTCCTTCAAACCACACATTCAGCACCTATCACATACCTGTCATTTTCATTTCAAAAATATTTCCAGGATCAGACTCTCTCACCCAGGATGCCACCAAGACCCTTTATCCACTCACTGGTCATCTCCAAACTGGACTACTGTAATCTCTTCCTGACTGGCATCCCTAACACATACATCTCACCACTCCAAGCTATCCTCAAAGCTGCTGCCTGAATCATCTTCCTCACCAAACGCACTACATCCACCTCCCCTCTCCTACAAGCCCTTCACTGGCTCCCCTTCCCCTTCAGAATCCAGTTCAAGCTTCTCACTCTCACTTACAAAGCCCTCACCCACTCCTCCAGGCTTGGACTGGCCCACAGGGGTAAAGGGAAAACCACCGGTGGGCCCTATTGCCTGGGGCCCCACCTCCTGCTCTAAGGATCAGGTTCCAGACTGTGCATTTGAGTTATATTATACATATGTTACCTTATACTGGACTATGGTGTATTTTCTACAGTGCATTGCTGTTATTAATCTGGTACATTATCATGCATGCAACAGCTGCATTTACTGTATATATTTATGAAGGGGCCCAGATGTTGCACTCTCTAATGGTAAGTCAAATCAATGAGGTGGAAGGCCACACCCCCTCTGCAAACTGGCCACACCCCTAACATAGGCCCCTACCACTGCATTCCCCCGGTGGGCCCTACATGCCCCAGTCTGACACTTAACTTCTCTACCAGTTACATCTCTGACCTTCTCTCCACTTACACTCCCACCCGTCCTCTTCGCTCTGCTAATGCACTCCGACTCTCCTGCCTTCTGATTACCTCCTCCCACTCCTATCTCCAAGATTTTGCACGTGCTGCTCCCTTTTTCTGGAATTCCCTACCTCTCCCCCTCAGACTCTCCACAAAACTTCAGACGGGCTCTCAAGACACACACCCAGTCGTCTCTCATCCTACGCCTTCTGTGGCCCACGCTCACTTTCTACCGCATCTGTGTCACCCCTTTCTGTGTGCCCTCCCCTTTAGAATGTAAGCTCTCATGAGCAGGGTCCTCTTCCTTCATGTCTCCTTCTTAACCTATCATCTTTTCAATACTCCCTTTGATGGCACCAGTGGCGTAACTACTGCCCCCGCAGTCCTCGCGGTGGCTTGGGGGCGAGGGGCTGCGGGGGCGCCACTGATTTACAGCAGACTGACATGCGGACGAGCGTCCGCATGTCAGTCTGCAGTCTCCTTCCCTCCGCCGCTTGTTGGAGGGACACGGAGGGCACACAGCGCGCCTCCCTGTGTCCCTCCTGCTGCATCATCTCCGGCGGCCGCGGGTCTAATAGGGGGAAGTGCCGTCCGTGAGCTCTAATTGGCTCACGAACAGGCACTTCCCCCTATTAGACCCGCGGCCGCCGGAGATGATGCAGCAGGAGGGACACAGGAGAGACGAGCTGTGCCCTCCGTGTCCCTCCAAAAAGCGACGGCAGGGGGGGGGGGGTGGTAAATATCTGGCACTGGGGGCATATATGGCACGGGGGGGGGGGGGGGGGAGGAATATCTGGCACTGGGGCATTTCTGGCACTGGGGGGAATATCTGGCACTGGGGGCATATCTGGCACTGGGGGGGGGATATCTGGCACTGGGGCATATATGGCACTGGGGGGAATATCTGGCACTGGGGGCATATATGGCACTGGGGGCATATATGGCACTGGGGGGGGGGGATATCTGGCACTGGGGCATATATGGCACTGGGGGGAATATCTGGCACTGGGGGGGGATATCTGGCACTGGGGGGGGATATCTGGCACTGGGGGGGAATATCTGGCACTGGGGGCATATATGGCACTGGGGGGGAATATCTGGCACTGGGGGCATATATGGCACTGGGGGGGATATCTGGCACTGGGGGCATATATGGCACGGGGGGAATATCTGGCACTGGGGGGGGAATATCTGGCACTGGGGGCATATATGGCACGGGGGGAATATCTGGCACTGGGGGGGAATATCTGGCACTGGGGGGGAATATATGGCACTGGGGGGGAATATATGGCACTGGGGGGGAATATATGGCACTGGGGGCATATCTGGCACTGGGCATATGTGGCACTGGGGGGGAATATCTGGCACTGGGGCATATGTGGCACTGGGGGGGTATATGTGTACCTGGCACATGGGGACGACGACTATATTTGGCACTGGGGCATGTAAGTACCTGGCACCGTGGGGGAATATCTGGCACTGGGAGCACAGCCCTAGCAACAAGGACTACCTCCTAGCAACGAGCATGACACCCAGTGCATGAAACACCTGGCAACGAGCATGACACCCAGTGCATGAAACACCTGGCAACGAGCATGACACCCAGTGCATGAAACCCCTGGCAACGAGCATGACACCCTGAGCATGAAAACCCCTGGCACCGTGCATGGAACCAAGAGCATGAAACCCCTGGCAACGAGCATGACACCCAGTGCATGAAACCCCTGACAACGAGCAGGTAATTGAAAAGTAATTAGAAGCCTTACTGTAGGACTTAATGTGTAATGGGCATTACGGTGTGTGGCATAATGTATCACGGACATTGCGGTGTGTGTCATAATGTGTCACAGGCATTACGGTGTATGGTATACTATATCACGGGCATTGTGATATGTGGTATAATGTCTCAGGGTCATTGCAGTGTGTGGCATAATGTATCACGGACATTCGGTGTGTGTCATAATGTGTCAGGCATTACGGTGTGTGGTATACTATATCACGGGCATTGTGGTATGTGGTATAATGTCTCAGGGTCATTGCAGTGTGGCATAATACATAACGGGCATTGCGATGTGTGGCATAGGGTATAACGGGCAGGGCATTGCGGTATGTGTCACAGGCATTACGGTGTATGGTATACTATATCACGGGCATTGTGGTATAATGTCTCAAGGTCATTGCAGTGTGTGGCATAATGTGTCACAGGCATTGTATGTGCTATAATGTATCGGGCATTGCAGTGTGTGGCATAATGTATCACGGACATTGCGGTGTGTGTCATAATGTGTCACAGACATTGTATGTGCTATAATGTATCAGGGGCATTGCAGTGTGTAGCATAATGTATAACGGGCATTGCGATTCCTGTCATAATGTGTCACAGGCATTACGGTGTGTGGCATAATGTGTCACAGACATTACGGTGTGTGGCATAATGTGTCGGGGGCATTACAGTGTGTGCATATTGTGTTGTGCATTATTGTGTGCGGCATAATGTCTAAGGGCCATTGCAGTATGTGGCATAATGTATACTGGGCATTACTATAAGGAGGAAAAATGACAAATAATGTAAGGGGCATGAATCAGGATTATTTTTCTTTCCTGTGGTGGCCAACGTATGGGCGTGCAGGTTGCAAAACTGGGGTATAAGGTAGTCTTTTCCTGCAATGCCACGCCCCTTTATGCAAAACCACACCCACTCCAACAAAACCACGCCCCTTTTTTTGGCGCGCACGCCTTCGGCGCGCGCATATTTATCCCTTTCTTGCTCCCGATTATGGAGCATGAAGGGGGGAGGGGGGGGGGGGGGGGCGCCTAAGAATTTTTTGGCTTGGGGGAGAAAAATTTCTAGTTACGCCACTGGATGGCACCAAATCCTTCGGTTTTCTGTCACCCTGATATTTATTTCAGTGCTGTTTACTGATACTGCTATGTTTATATATCCTGTACTTGTCCTATATCGTATTGAACTGTAAGCCACTGTCTTCATGTTTTGTTCATTTGTTAACTCTGAAATTGGGAGCTGTGGATCCCATGTGGCGCCATATAAAGGATAACAATAATAATAAAAGTGAAAAGAGGTGATGTTGCCCATAGCAACCAATCAGATTCTGCCTATCATTTCTCTACTGCATCCTAGGAAATGATAGACAGAATCTGATTGGTTGCTATGGGCAACATCACCTCTTTTCACTTTTAGAAGCTTTAGTAAATGTACCCCACTGTCTCTCCTATCCTGCTCATCATCTTGCTCTGCTGCCTCATACAGTGTTCCTATCCTGCTCATCAACCTACTCTGCTACTTCATGCTGTATCACCTATCCTGCTCACCTATATTGTAGCCTCTGTGAGGAACTAGCCTGGGATGGTGGTTGTCGCCAGCCATTGCTCCGCCTCCATTCACCACTGACTGGCTCGACTGTATGTGGCCGTCTGGCTGCAGGCGCACCACTGGGCTCATGACTGCAGTTCTGGCAGTCCCACCTGATAGTTGCCCTGGTACCTGTTATACTTCAATAAACTAACACCAAGTAACGGGACTGTTCATAGCATGAGTATACTGTAGTCTCACTGGTGTGAGACTACAGTATATAACTCCGCAAACAGCAACACCTGCACACATCATCCCCAACATTAATATCAACATTCACTTGCTCTTTAACTTGGTCACAGTTGATCAGAAAACAAAAATGCAAAGATATATATATATATATATATATATATATATATATATATATATATATATATATATACACTGCTCAAAAAAATAAAGGCACGTAGAGGCCACACTCACTACTGAGCCTCATTTTTACTTGTTTTAATGACATTACATCAAAGTTGGATCAGCCTGTAGTGTGTTTTTCCACTTTAATTTTGAGGGTGACTCCAAATCCAGACCTCCATGGGTTAATAAATTTGATTTCCATTGATAATTTGTGTGTGATTTTGTTGTCAGCACATTCAACTATGTAAAGAACAAAGTCTTTAATAAGAATATTTTATTCATTCAGATCTAGGATGTGTTATTTTAGTGTTCCCTTTATTTTTTTGAGCAGTGTATATATACACACACACACACACATATTTTACACACACACACATATATATATATATATATATATATATATATATATATAAAAAAAAGTTCCAAGAGTAACCACCGGAGGGATCAAACTCAGATAGACCAGCACACTGCTTGAATGAAAAATGTTTTACTTATTTCAAAAAAGGTGCAAACTAAAATAGCAAGCATGAAGCACACATCGGTAGCAGCATATATGAATGAACAAAGGATACTTAACATCCCGACAGCTGTTTCGAATTTCTTCTTCAGGGGAATGAATAAAGTGTCATAGTGCCGACCACTGCACACACTGCAGTGTCAGTTTTCAAAGTGTCTTGTGCCTAATGAGCCTGCCACAGCAATACTATTTATAGTGTGAGAAGTGCTTACCTGGGAACTGTTTCTCCCGCCCGGTCACACGTGGACGTATCTGACGTCATCCAGAAGCGCCATCCAAGGACGCGCTCAGGAAGGGCGTCAGGGGAAGTACATACCCGCAACACCTCCCGTGTAAGACACCAGAAGGAGTCAGCCAGCCATCCCCCACACGGAAGTGAATACCTCCGAGAGTGCGACCACGTGACCCATGTCGCCAGGTCCCGCGCGTTATAACAGACGCACAGTAAATGACAACATGCGGGAAGCGGCCGATCGGTCAAGAGTCCGAAAACCCGGAACCAAAAGTACGCCATCCCAATTCCCGGGAGTGGAGAAAAGGTTCCCAGGTGTAAAAATACAAATCATGAATAAATAAGTAACTACACAAACAATTAATCAAAATATTGGGCACATGGAGCGTACTACTGGTCAATCAAGAATGTATCAAATAACCCCAGGTAAGTACCGGTTTTTACAAATTAACAATCAAAAACCCTAAAATCAAAAAGTGTGGCCTCACCTAATAAAGGGTAGATCCACAGCTCCATGTGTACCACTGAATAATACATAATAGACAATACATATATATGTATAGACATGAATACAAATACAACCTATTGAAACTATTAAGTCTCAGGTAATGGATCCCATGCGATATCATTAAGAGGTCAAGGTTCACATGTGTTATAAACAAAAAAGGGGGGAAAAAAGGGGAAAAGAAAAAAACTGAATAAGTCACCAAGATCTTATTACAAAAATGGCACAAAAGAAAAATCTTCATTGAGACCAGCTGGTGAAAGGGTATCCAGGCGACGGATCCACCGGCACTCTCGTTGTAATAACAGTTTGTGGCGATCACCGCCTCTCTTGAGAGGAGGTACATGATCAATGGGCATAAATAATAGATCTTTAATATGGTGTCCATGGTATACAAAATGTTTTGCGACTGGTGGTGTTGAACTTTCAATTTTGGTGAACGCCTTTTTAATTGATGAACGATGCAAGGCTATACGCTCTTTCAGCATTCTGATTGTCTTTCCAACATACATTTTTTTGCAGGGGCATTGGATCACATAAATCATATATCTCGTTTTACATGTCATGCAATACTTCAATCGAAGCGTGTTGCCCTTGGTTGGATGTAGAAAACTGCTGCCTGTGTGCATATGCTTGCAATTAACACAGGAGCCACATTTGTTTATAACATTGCGTGTCGGCTAGTTGTCGATTAACTTCATCGACATAGTCAGTTCGATTCAGTAATACCACACGACAACTAGCCGACACGCAATGTTATAAACAGTTGCGTTTTGATCCAACTGACAACTTTAAACGTGAGGTAGATTCAATCATTGGAATTGGTGTGTCTAACAATTGGATAGATGAACAAATGGCTAACTTTCTGACACAGGAATTTCCTCGAATTCCATTGATCTATATTTTGCCCAAAGTTCACAAGTGTTTGAACAAACCCCCTGGAAGACCGATTATATCTCCAGGGGATCTCTATGTCAAACATTGTCTCAGTTTGTTGATTTTTATTTACAGCCGGTGGTACAATCTACGCTTTACTTTATTAAAGATACTTCAGATTTCTTGAACAAATTGAACTTAGTTGGCCCACTACCTGACGGATGCATACTGGTGACACTAGATGTCACCAGTTTATATACTTGCATCAATCACCTTGAGGGTATAGAGGCCACCAGGGCCGCAATTTCCTCCAGTCCACAGTATGAGGGTCCACCGAGTGAATTTTTGTTACTTTTGTTGGACTTTATTTTACATAAAAATTATTTTTTGTTTGAAAATTCTTTTTATTTGCAATTACAGGGCACTGCGATGGGGTCCAATGTGGCCCCATCGTATGCAAATTTGTTTATGTTTCAATATGAAAAGAATCACATCATGGCAGATACAGAATTCTCATCATTTAATAAGTTTTATGTTCGATTCATTGATGACCTTTTCATGCTGTGGACTGGGGGTGAAATCAAATTGCTGCAATTCATTGCTAAATTGAACCTTTTACCAGGGTCAATCAAGTTCACATGTGTTTATGATTTTGTTTCTATTAATTTTTTGGACGTCACCATTAAATTGCAAAATGGGTCATTTACCACAGAGGTGTTTAGAAAACCTACCGACAAGAATTCATTATTGTTAGCAACGAGCTTTCATCCGCAACCTTTGAAGAGGGGTTTACCCTTTTCGCAACTTGTACGAGTAACACGAATAATCTCTGATGACGGAACTTTACCAGGTGCTCTGGCTGATATGGGTAATAAATTCATTGAGAGGGGCTATGATCCCAAAGAGGTACAAGAAGCCATTTCTAAATGTTTGAAGATCGGTCAGACAGAACTGATGAGATCTAAAACTAGAGACAATGAACTTGAACGATTAGTCTTCTCTAGTACATACTCTATTGCTTCTGGTGTCACGAGACGAGCGATCTCAAAATACTGGCATATTTTGCAGGCTGATCAGACGATGGGGGAATTTTGTGGCAATTTACCGTTGTTTAGCTACAAACGTAGCTCAAACCTCAAGGATCAGATTACCTACTCTGACATAGTGCCGATGTCACAACATGGAAGCGGTTGGTTACAACTGAAACCAGGAGCACACAAATGTGGCTCCTGTGTTAATTGCAAGCATATGCACACAGGCAGCAGTTTTCTACATCCAACCAAAGGCAACACGCTTCGATTGAAGTATCGCATGACATGTGAAACGAGATATGTGATTTATGTGATCCAATGCCCCTGCAAAAAACTGTATGTTGGAAAGACAATCAGAATGCTGAAAGAGCGTATAGCCTTGCATCGTTCATCAATTAAAAAAGCGTTTACCAAAATTGAAAGTTCAACACCACCAGTCGCAAAACATTTTGTATACCATGGACACCATATTAAAGATCTATTATTTATGCCCATTGATCATGTACCTCCTCTCAAGAGAGGCGGTGATCGCCACAAACTGTTATTACAACGAGAGTGCTGGTGGATCCGTCGCCTGGATACCCTTAACACCAGCTGGTCTCAATGAAGATTTTTCTTTTGTTGTCTATTATGTATTATTCAGTGGTACACATGGAGCTGTGGATCTACCCTTTATTAGGTGAGGCCACACTTTTTGATTTTAGGGTTTTTGATTGTTAATTTGTAAAAACCGGTACTTACCTAGGGTTATTTGATACATTCTTGATTGACCAGTAGTACGCTCCATGTGCCCAATATTTTGATTAATTGTTTGTGTAGTTACTTATTTATTCATGATTTGTATTTTTACACCTGGGAACCTTTTCTCCACTCCCGGGAATTGGGATGGTGTACTTTTGGTTCCGGGTTTTCGGACTCTTGACCGATCGGACGCTTCCCGCATGTTGTCATTTACTGTGCGTCTGTTATAACGCGCGGGACCTGGCGACATGGGTCACGTGGTCGCACTCTCGGAGGTATTCACTTCCGTGTGGGGGATGGCTGGCCGACTCCTTCTGGTGTCTTACACGGGAGGTGTTGCGGGTATGTACTTCCCCTGACGCCACTTCCTGAGCGCGTCCTTGGGTGGCACTTCTGGATGACGTGAGATGCGTCCACGTGTGACCGGGCGGGAGAAACAGTTCCCAGGTAAGCACTTCTCACACTATAAATAGTATTGCTGTGGCAGGCTCATTAGGCACAAGACACTTTGAAAACTGACACTGCAGTGTGTGCAGTGGTCGGCACTATGACACTTTATTCATTCCCCTGAAGAAGAAATTCGAAACAGCTGTCGGGATGTTAAGTATCCACTGTTCATTTATATATGCTGCTACCGATATGTGTGCTTCATGCTTGCTATTTTAGTTTGCACCTTTTTTGAAATAAGTAAAACATTTTTCATTCAAGCAGTGTGCTGGTCTATCTGAGTTTGATCCCTCTGGTGGTTACTCTTGGAACTTTTTGTATCATTTCTCTGACCTGGCACCGGCCTCAATCATATTTGAAAGTGTGAAGCGGCTTCTTCTGTGGATTTTATATATATGTAAAGATGTGCCCTGTGGGCACATCCGTGTTGCTGTCCCTAGCTGGGGGCAGCGCTGGGGCAGCTTGTCTGTCCCCAGCGCTGAGTGTGCGGCGGCGGGTGTCTGGTGCAGGGATCGGATGTTTCCCTGCACCAGGCTGTCGGTGGCGGGGAGCGGCGCGGCGGCGCTTTAAACTTGGCGCCGCTCGGTCCGCCAATCAGAAGCGCCGCCCGCGGCTTTTTTAATCCGGCGCCTCCAGCGAGCCAATCGCGGCTCGCGGGGTGCCGGCCAATCACAGAGGGGCGCGGCGAGCCAATCGGTGCTCGCCGCGTCATAGGCCCCGCCCCCGGCGTCTGACGTCAGACGCCGGGCGGGAGCCTGAAGACAGGACGGCGCGGAGGAGCGCGGGGAGAAGAAGACGCGACGGGCGGGAACAGAGGCCAGCGCGCGCGCGGAAGAGCGCGAGGAGGAGGTCAGCGGTCGGGCTCCGGGAAGATGTCCAGCGGCGGCTGGACGCGGAGCAGCGGAGGCGACGCCGCTGCCCAGGACGGGTCAGCGGCAGAAGAGGACGCTGGAGTTCCCTGGAGCAGGTGAGGCCTCGGTGAGGCAACCTTCACCCCCTCCCCTCTTCCTCCCTCGACCACCAGGGACGGGCATTAGGCCCGAGGGCACAATTCAGGCACTAGGCCTGTGGCGCAGCTAGGAGTTTGGGGGCCAATATTTGATTAGGTGGTTTGGGCATTAGGCCCAAGCCACCCTACCCCTGTGGCACCAGTTAGGCGGGCACTAGGCCCGGGGCAAATCAGGCAATAGGCCTGTGGGCATTAGAGGGCGTTAGGCCCTAGTGCAATTTTGGCAATTAGGGAATATTAAGGTGACCCTGGGCACAAGGCCCAGGTCACCCAACGGGCAATAAGTTAGGCGGGCGCTAGGCCCGTGGGTTAAGTCAGGCCTCCGGCCTGGGCGCAGTCAGGGGGTGCTAGGCCCAGCGAGTAAGTACCCCCCCAAGGTGAATAAAGGTGGCACTGGGCACTAGGCTCGGGCCACCCTGAGGTATTTAGGCAGTCAGGCCTGAGGCCCACATAAGGGAAGGCACAGGAGGTGGGTAGGCCGTGCGGTGCCCACCCCCTTCCAACGGCAGGTAGGGATTAAAAAGGGACAGCACCGTTTTATGCTGTATTTCCGATGTGTGTGTTGTTACCGTGCAGGGCAAAATGTTGTTATAGAGTTTGTGCATAGTTGTGTTGCACCACTTACACTTAGGCCAGTTTGAGGGCTTTGTTATGCAGTTAGTGTAGCGGACGCACACTAGATTAGAGTTAGGCCCTGCACGGCTGTTTCTCTCCTTGCCTCCTTACAGGGACCTGTAAGTGGAGAAGATCGGAGTACAAGACGTAGGACGGTGAGTAACATCTGTCTGTGTGTTCCTTCTGTGTGTCCCTATCTATCTCCCTTCCTTCAGGGCAACGGTGAGCCTTGCACGCCGGTGCAAGGTAGAATTTCCACCTGGCGCGAGAGTGCCAATAGGTGACATTCGGGCTCTGAGGCGGATGCCTGGGATGACCCTCACCTAGCCCGAAAGCACTATTTTTCTTTAGGTCGGAGGGCGTTTCGGTCCACAGTCCGGAGGACAGTACTCAGAAATCTCCTTCCTCCTAGGTCGTCGTGTCCGGGTCCGACGGAAGAGTTGCCAGGTCCGTTGAAGGTTCCGGTACCTGAAGGAGAGAGAGAGCGGCGCCTGGTGAGTACCGAGTCTACACC
Source organism: Pseudophryne corroboree (assembly GCF_028390025.1). Taxonomy (NCBI): domain Eukaryota; kingdom Metazoa; phylum Chordata; class Amphibia; order Anura; family Myobatrachidae; genus Pseudophryne; species Pseudophryne corroboree. Next base: position 356,469,432 of record NC_086445.1, read on the forward strand.
TGCACGGCAGCAGGCACCACACGCACCGCAGCCGCACCTCTCACACTTGGCGTAGTCGGCAGGATCAAAGAGACCGGATCACGGACACGATGTGGAACGCCACCAAGAAGACCTCCCTGCGGACGGCTCCGGAGAAGACTCACCCCCGGATGTGTGCGGACCAGAGCGACTGGGTGGCGGTGTCTGGGGCAGACATCCTGAAGATGGTGCAGCGGTCGATCCAGCGTGGAAAAGAAGAGCGCCGGGAGAAGGGGCGCAAGAAAGCCGCTGTGACGCCCTGCAAGAGATGTCAGCAAACGGGGCACTTTGCTGACAAGTGTACGTGGCGAGAGACGTCCCCAAAGAAGGTGGTCCAGGAAGCGGACCGAAGACGTCAGCAGGGCCAAGTGAAGAAGGAGTCCTGGTGTTTGCTCTGCGGAAACTACGGGCATGAGCACAACAGTTGTCCCTGGGACGAAGAGTTGAGCCAAGACGAGGTTGATTCCTGGTGTGAAAACTGTGGAGATCCCCGACATCGGCTCCTGGAATGTCCATGGACGGAAGACAGGACGGACTACGAGGCCACGGTGAAGCAGATGACGGAGTCTCGTCAGCAGCTTTGGGACCGGGTGGCTGCAGAGCCTGTGTGTGCGCTCTGCGAGGCGAGAGGACATGCGCTTCCCGATTGTCCGTGGAATGAAGACCGGATGATTGCGGATGGTCGCGCCCAGAGATGGGAGGAGGAAACCAGGGAAATGGAGCGGAAGACCCTGCTGTTCCTCTGAGCCGGAACAAACGGGTGAAGATTCCCCAGTGAATGAGGTGGACAAGGGACCCGTCTTGGAGAAGGTGGCAGTGGCCCTCCCTTGTTGGAAGTGTCGGCGACCAGGACATGCGGCCAGTGAGTGCCCCTGGGAAGATGCAGCGGACCTACTCTGTCCCAAGAAAGTGACCCCAGTAACGAAGGATCCTTTCCCGCAGCAGGCGGAGGTGGACGACTGGGAGGAGAAGAGACCACGCTGCGAAGAAAAGCGTGAAGACCCAGTGACTGAGACGTCCGGGATCTCCCCGCGATGGAACCGGCCACGTCCAGGACGTGCGGAACAGGAGTGTCCTGGGTACCAAAAGATGCCAGCGGAAGCGAAGGAGTACGCTGAGGAAGTCACGATGCCAGCGGAAGCGAAGGAGTACGCTGAGGAAGCAGAGGTGCCAGCGGAAGCGAAGGAGTACGCTGAGGAAGTAACGATGCCAGCGGAAGCGAAGGAGTACGCTGAGGAAGTAAAGATGCCAGCGGAAGCGAAGGAGTACGCTGAGGAAGCAGAGGTACCAGCGGAAGAGACTAAGTACGCTGAGGAGGAAAACGATACCCCAGTACAGATATCGGAGGAGGACTCGGACTACGGTGAGCTGTCCGCCGACGAATCCCTCCCAGAACAGATGGAGGACGACTCTGGCATCGGAAGCGCCGACGAGAGTGACTGGCAGGATCGGGTGGAGTCATGCTCCCAGTTGAATGCCCTCCGTGAAGAGGAGGAGATAGTCCTGGAGCAAGAATACCTGCCGGGAGTGCCGAAATGGACGGACGTACGGGGAGAGGATCGCGATGCCGTGGGAGGACCCGTTACAGAGGAAGACACAGGACCTTTGGAGATGCCCCACGAGGAAATGCGACATGTGGTGGCTGTTGCCCGGGAGGAAACGGATGCCCCGGAGGATTCCGCTGTTGGGTGGTGGTCGATACCACACCCGGAAGACAGGGACGAAGCCACAGATGATATCGAAGGTCAGGAGTGGGTGACTGTTGTCCCCGTGGAAGAAGATTCCCCATGGTGGCCAACGTCGAGCGACCGTGAGGAGATGCCACTCCCCCAGAGGATCCGCCGATGGAGGTCGGGAGGTAAGAAGAGGAACCCGGAGCTGGAGGTGGAAGGAGGTGGGGTCACAGCCCGTCCGGGCTGGGCCCTCGAACACAACCTCGCTGGAGGGACCTCGGAATCCCCTGACCCGCGGACAAGGGACATCGTGAGGAACTTTGTAGGGACTACAAAGGAAAAAGGGGGGGGGGAATGTAAAGATGTGCCCTGTGGGCACATCCGTGTTGCTGTCCCTAGCTGGGGGCAGCGCTGGGGCAGCTTGTCTGTCCCCAGCGCTGAGTGTGCGGCGGCGGGTGTCTGGTGCAGGGATCGGATGTTTCCCTGCACCAGGCTGTCGGCGGCGGGGAGCGGCGCGGCGGCGCTTTAAACTTGGTGCCGCTCGGGCCGCCAATCAGAAGCGCCGCCCGCGGCTTTTTGAATCCGGCGCCTCCAGCGAGCCAATCGCGGCTCGCGGGGCGCCGGCCAATCACAGAGGGGCGCGGCGAGCCAATCGGTGCTCGCCGCGTCATAGGCCCCGCCCCAGGCGTCTGACGTCAGACGCCGGGCGGGAGCCTGAAGACAGGACGGCACGGAGGAGCGCGGGGAGAAGAAGACGCGACGGGCGGGAACAGAGGCCAGCGCGCGCGCGGAAGAGCGCGAGGAGGAGGTCAGCGGTCGGGCTCCGGGAAGAAGCTGTCCAGCGGCGGCTGGACGCGGAGCAGCGGAGGCGACGCCACTGGCCAGGACGGGTCAGCGGCAGAAGAGGACGCTGGAGTTCCCTGGAGCAGGTGAGGCCTCGGTGAGGCAACCTTCACCCCCTCCCCTCTTCCTCCCTCGACCACCAGGGACGGGCATTAGGCCCGAGGGCACAATTCAGGCACTAGGCCTGTGGCGCAGCTAGGAGTTTGGGGGCCAATATTTGATTAGGTGGTTTGGGCATTAGGCCCAAGCCACCCTACCCCTGTGGCACCAGTTAGGCGGGCACTAGGCCCGGGACAAATCAGGCAATAGGCCTGTGGGCATTAGAGGGCGTTAGGCCCTAGTGTAATTTTGGCAATTAGGGAATATTAAGGTGACCCTGGGCACAAGGCCCAGGTCACCCAATGGGCAATAAGTTAGGCGGGCGCTAGGCCCGTGGGTTAAGTCAGGCCTCCGGCCTGGGCGCAGTCAGGGGGTGCTAGGCCCAGCGAGTAAGTACCCCCCCAAGGTGAATAAAGGTGGCACTGGGCACTAGGCTCGGGCCACCCTGAGGTATTTAGGCAGTCAGGCCTGAGGCCCACATAAGGGAAGGCACAGGAGGTGGGTAGGCCGTGCGGTGCCCACCCCCTTCCAACGGCAGGTAGGGATTAAAAAGGGACAGCACCGTTTTATGCTGTATTTCCGATGTGTGTGTTGTTACCGTGCAGGGCAAAATGTTGTTATAGAGTTTGTGCATAGTTGTGTTGCACCACTTACACTTAGGCCAGTTTGAGGGCTTTGTTATGCAGTTAGTGTAGCGGACGCACACTAGATTAGAGTTAGGCCCTGCACGGCTGTTTCTCTCCTTGCCTCCTTACAGGGACCTGTAAGTGGAGAAGATCGGAGTACAAGACGTAGGACGGTGAGTAACATCTGTCTGTGTGTTCCTTCTGTGTGTCCCTATCTATCTCCCTTCCTTCAGGGCAACGGTGAGCCTTGCACGCCGGTGCAAGGTAGAATTTCCACCTGGCGCGAGAGTGCCAGTAGGTGACATTCGGGCTCTGAGGCGGACGCCTGGGATGACCCTCACCTAGCCCGAAAGCACTATTTTTCTTTAGGTCGGAGGGCGTTTCGGTCCACAGTCCGGAGGACAGTACTCAGAAATCTCCTTCCTCCTAGGTCGTCGTGTCCGGGTCCGACGGAAGAGTTGCCAGGTCCGTTGAAGGTTCCGGTACCTGAAGGTGAGAGAGAGCGGCGCCTGGTGAGTACCGAGACTACACCTGCACGGCAGCAGGCACCACACGCACCGCAGCCGCACCTCTCACGTGTGTGTGTGTATGTGTGTGTGTGTATGAGGTGGCAATAGCAGCACTCACAGCATTCATTCCTGACAACGGTTTTGAGGATAAAGCCGAAAGGTAGAAGTTTCAGCCTGTTTGCTACATTTATTGGACTGTGAGTGCCGGTATCGTCACCTCTTACTTGTTTCTTGTACTGGAGGGTACCCGGAAAGTGTTATATTTAATATACAGACTCAGAGTGCCAGGCATTTAGAAATATTATATATATATATATATATATATATATATATATATATATATATACACATATACATACATACATACATATACACACTTACACACACACACAATAATATACAGTACTGTGCAAAAGTTTTAGGCAGGTGTGGGGAAAAATGGTGCCAAGTAAGAATGCTTTCAAAGATAGCAGTGTTCATAGTTTATTTTTTATAAATGAACAAAATGCAAAGTGAATGAACAGAAGGGAAATCTAAATCTTATCAATATTTGGTGTGACAACACTTTACTTTCAAAACTGCATCAATTCTTCTAGGTACACTTGCACACAGTTTTGTAAGGAACTCGGCAGGGAAGTTGTTCCAGATTTTTTTGTGGATGTAGGCTTGCTCAAATCCTTCTGTTTCTTCATGTAATCCCAGGCAGACTCGATGATGTTGAGATCAGAACTCTGTGGGGGCCATATCATCACTTCCAGGACTCTTGGTTCTTCTTTATGCTGAAGATAGTTCTTAATGACATTGGCTGTATGTTTATCCTACTCCAGAATAAGTTTTGAGCCAATCAGACGCCTACATGATAGATAAGTACCTGCCTGTATTTATCAGCATTGAAGTACAAAGAAACAGGCAACGTTGAGGACCGTAGATGCAGTGGTTGGCCAAGGAATCTTAGTGTATCAGATGAAAGACACATCATCCTTACTTCCCTTCAGAAGATGTCCAGCAGTGGCATCAGCTCAGAACTGGCAGAAACCAGTGGAACCCAGGTACACCCATCTATTGTTCGGAGAAGTCTGGGCAGAAGTGGTCTTCATGGAAGAATTGCAGTTAAAAAGTGACGTGGAAACAAGGCCTAGCAACTCAACTATGCATGTAAAAATCGGAATTAGGGTGCAGAAAAATGGCAGCAGGTGCTCTGGACTGATGATTAAAAATGTTAAATATTTGGCTGTAACAGAAGACAACTTGTTTGCCAAGGGGCTGGAGAGCTGTACAATAATGAGTCTGCAGGCAACAGTGAAGCATGGTGGAGGTTCCTTGCAAGTTTGGGGCTGCATTTCAGTAAATGGAGTTGGGGATTTGGTCAGGATTAATGGTGTTCTCAATGCTGAGAAATGCTGAGAAATAGAGGCAGACACTTATGCATCATGCGATATCATCAGGGAGGTGTCTGATTGGCTCCAAACTTATTCTGCAGCAGGACAACAACCACAAACATACAGCCAATGTCACTAAGAACTATCTTCAGCGTAGAAGAACAAGGAGTCCTAAAAGTAATGATATGGCCCCACAGAGCCCTGATCTCAACATCATCGGGTCTGTCTGGGATTACATGAAGAGACAGAAGAATTTGAGCAAGCCTACATCCACAGAAGGTCTGTGGTTAGTTCTCAAAGATATCCGGAACAACTTCTCTGCAGCGTTCCTTCAAAAACTGTGTGCAAGTGTACCTAGAAGAACTGATGCTGTTTTGAAGGCAAATGCAAGTCACACTAAATATTTATTTGATTTAGATTGGTCTTCTGTTCATTCACTTTGCATTTTGTTAATTGATAAAAAATTAATTATTAACACTTCTATTTTTGAAAGCATTTTTACTTTTCAGCATTTTTTCCAAACCTGCCTACTTTTGCACAGTATACACACACACACACACACACACACACACACACACACACACATATACATATATACAGTATATATAAAATGTGCTTATTCACTATAACCTCTTTTCTCAAAAATGCTGTAATAAAACCGTACCAATGCTACAATTTTGTAAACAAGCACTAACAGCTTTAAGTGTAGGATGTTGATGAGATCAGACAAACTAAAGTTTTTGAAATCAGTGAGAGATATTATTGTTTTGCCATCTGAGTCACAACTAGACATGACTTCAGTATTGTCCCCCTTCCTGTACAGCAAACATGGTATTAAAGCTTAATGTTGCATAACTTGAGCCTTTTGTTCAACGCACCCTGAGAAGTTGTCTCTGGTTAAGCTCTCGCTGTGCCTCAGCACTGTTTTGCTTAACTCAAACAGTACATCATGTAAACTCTGCTCCTCTATTTTCTTTGTTGTGAGCTCCAACAGTTGGGTGTTTCTCCTGAACAGTTTGCAGGCATAGCAGGTGGCAGAAGCGGTCTCCATTTTGTCTCCTGTGAGTACCCATACTTTAATACCAGCCTTTTGCAAAGCTTCAATTGTGTCAGCTGCTTTTTCCTGGAGTCTGTGATTTGAGTACGAGAGAAAAGAAAATGAGCATGCAGTATATAAATTCCTAAATAACATACATGTTGCAGAGAAAACTATGTACACACACAACAACATAAACTATTCTTTATGTATTTAAAAATAAAAGACAGGCAAAAACAGTATAAGCCAGCAGCTTGGCTTCTCATTTTCCATTTGTCAAAAAAAGTGCTGTAATTTGCGTGAAACTTCTCAGCCTATTATATTGAGGCCCTGATGATGACACCTGACTTTATTATACAAAAAAAAAGTGTCGTCACTACTCAGTGTCAAACCAATTTTTTTGGTTGCAAATGGAGTGGGACCTACAGTACACCTCTGCTGCTAGCATGAATGGAGATATTTTTTAGCAATTTTACATCTTATACTTATGTGTGCTGCACTATTTTTACAGCGTGTTGAAAAAGAACACAGTAGTATGCCTGGTACATACTGTAGTATGTGTGGTGCATAATCATATTTGTACAGAGCATTAATAGTGTCAATGAACCTGTCTTCTACTGCTGTGGCACCAAGTAGGATGAGGTTCTGCTCTATCTCTTCATATGCCTCTGCCAGCTTCCTTTCTCTGTCTTGCAGGGCGAGCTGTGCGCTTCTTAGTATCTTGTTGGTAGCTTCGTACTCCTCCAGTGAAAATCTTTTATATGCAACACATAAAGTCCTCAGCCCTTCCTGTAAGACAGCAAAACACAGGACTGGTAGATTGCTCTGAAAACCACAGACAGGCTTGGTAGCAGTACAGTATACTGAAAGCAGAAATGTAACCAAATTA
>NC_086445.1:356479003-356516232 GCF_028390025.1 Pseudophryne corroboree
AAATCAGGGTTGGCATTCCTCAGAAAGTGGGGACCCAAAAAATTTAAGAGGGGTCCCCCCCCCTCCTGAGCAACAACCAGCACTGGGCTGATAGCCCAGTGCTATGCCCCGCACCCCTGGTGGCGGTGGGTGTGGGGTTCATGCTATAATATTGCTATTTACAGGCGGCCTACAGGTCCCAGCAGGCCTGCCTCGGCATGCCGGCACTTGGAGTACCACAAGTGCCAGCATGCCCGGACATTAAGGGGCCCGCTGGCACCTGTAGTCCAAATGAAAAGAAAATATTAAAATAAATACAAGACACAGTTTTAAAATAAAATGTATTATTCAGGGTCTTCACCTGGGAGACGGCGGCCTTTAAGCTCTTTTGCATAGCCGCCGCCTGCCCAGGGCTTCCAACGTCTTCCTCCGGCGTCTTCACCTGGGAGGCGGCGGCCTATAAGATCTTTTGCATGGCCGCCGCCTGCCCAGGGCTTCCGGCGTCTTCACCTGGTGGGCGGTGGCCTTTAAGCTCTTTTGTATGGCCGCCGCCCATCCACGGCGTCTTCTATCTTCAGGAGCTCTTCACTGCTCCTCCTCCGCCGTCGGACTGACAGCCGCTGCCTTGCGCTGACTTATATAAGTCAGCCTAAGGGGGCGGGGCGATGACGCGGCGAGCCGTGATTGGCTCATGGTGGCCATCTTTAATTTAAAAAAATGATGCTGTGGCGCCATTTTTTAAATGGTTACTGCTCCGCTGCCAAACTCTGCAGAATGGCGGGCAGGGATCACGGATCCATGCCTGCCACCACTGACGCCCGCACCACTACCGCATCACACCGCCCGCATCTCCGCCACCCACAACTCTGCCGCATTCACCCGCACCCAGTGAGTGATCACATCTGGCATCACTGACAGGGGCGTGCTTTCATGGATTGAAATCACGTCCCTATATGAAAGCGGCACTTTAGTAGGTGCCGCTTTCCATTATATTTTCAATGGGCCCAAGGCTTGGCCCGCCCCCCGTTCCCATTCACAACGGGAGGCACCACGATTGATGCCTCCCAAACCCATTTAAACAGTAGTAATGATTAGTTTAATATAAAAGGAGAGACTTATGACACAGAATATGTGTCTTAAGTATTTTCACTGCCTCCACTGACTGCACGTCCCTGCCATGTGGGAAGGGGCAGCCAGGTCGGTCAAACAGGGAGCATGGCCTGATCATAGGTGGGCAGTACAGGTGCATCATAACCCCGCTTTTCAATGCCAATTACCGGCACTAAATAAAGGGGGGTGGAACTATGATGATGTGATTCAGCGCAAATCATGTCATCTGTTTTTCCAAACTGCCCACATTGTAGGTCTCTGAGGGAGGCTGTGGGGTGAAGAGATGTCTCCAGGAGATTTGCCTGTCCTTCCAGGGGTCCAGGAGAGCCACACGATTTTCGGGATCCTCTCAGTCGATTCGGGAGAGTAGGCAAGTATGTTTAATGTGAGAATATACAGGTATAATAAGAACATGTATAGTGTAGCAGGTACGAAACAGCTGAGGCAAAACTAGTCAAGCCCAGATTTTTAGAAACTACTTGTTTCACATTCTGGTTGGGAAATTACCTCATAGCTTCTGTCAGCACTGCATATTTCATAGCATAGTGAACATGTACTTCCCAGTTTTTACACCACAAACAATATTTACTGTTTGTGGCTAAAGTAAACTATGGCCCTCATTCAGTATGAGTCGCAATAGTCTGAAAATCGCAAATGGGCGATTTGTAGACTATTGCGCATGCGCTGCGGCCACGCAGCGTGTGCAAGGACTGGATGCGATCGCACGGTGATTGACAGGGACGGGCATAAGGAGGGTGGCGATGCTACGCAAGGGGGTGTGCAGGCGTTTATGCAGCCGCTGCAAGGTAAAACAAGGTAAAACAGCCATGCTGTGTATGCAGGGGGCCAACTTCTAATTGCCAATTTTGCAATGCGATCGCAATTGAATAACGATCGCATTGCTGGGCGGTAATTAGCATGCAATTTTTTGATTAGCAGTTTTGCATTCTTAGCAAACTGCTAATGAAGTTGAATGAGGGCCTATATATGGAACACAGCTAATCAGCAAGGTACAGAAAATATATGTCTTTTCCACATGTCTAGGGCTACTCACTGTTCTGTGTGCTTACAATTATTAATGATAAACTTACAAAAAAAAAAAAAACAACATACAAAGTACAACCTTAACGAATGTACTACTAAACAATGTGTGTGTGTTGCTTAGTACATTTGTTAAGGTTGCACACATACGTATGCACCTACTAATAATTTATCAACATACCAAACAATTTATAAGCTATAAGAAATATTCATCAGATTAATTAAGCATTTGGAAGTAACATGCATTGGCACATTAATACACTATAATAAGGTTCTGCCATCCTTTTTGAGAGTCCTACAGTAATTCTGTACAATACATACACAAACAATAATCACACAGCACAAAAATATACAAGTCTAAGCATATTATTACCACAGCATTACGTTCAACCCTGGCTCGAATTTGATCGATTTTCCCTTCTCTGACTCTGGGTAATATAGAAGAATCTGCCCCTTTGCAGAATAAGATGATATCACCTGCAGAGACAAGGCACAACAGTGAGGATCCATATGATGGTTATATTATATGAACACTAAACCTTGAACACATGTTGTCTTAAATGTAAAAAAAACAAACCACTACATATATGTAAAATATACGAAACCATGACAGTATTTATGCAGCTATTTGGAATATAACTGAGTGTGCTATAGTTATACATTATGAGCCATGTTAGACTTGTTGTTTTGTCCTTTGGTGGGATTACTATACAGAAAGTCTGCAGTATGTAAGAAAATATCCCCATAATATCAAATGATTTCAAATACTTTCAGTTCTGCTGCCCCTCTGAAACTTTAACAAGTATCCTGACAGCCGGCAAATTGAACGTCTCCCTTTAACAGGAATGATTGCGATTAGTAGCTTTTCCTCATAAAATGGCTTGTCAAATAATTATTTTTTCCATGACATAAGTTTCTTTTTTTTTTAATAATCCATTTTTGTATCAATTATCTGTACCTAAAATAATCAATTTCAGTGAAAGTATAATCATCTGTGACGCTATCCATTTTTATATAGGCATAGACAGGCCACTGTAATGTTTGATGGAAGACACTAAAAATAGCCATTGCTTGCAAGCAGTACTCGTATATTTCAACTTGCTCAGCGCACCACCTTTCAAAGGCATGTACAAAATGCACTCTACTGTCACACCTCACCAACCAACCACATTGCATCATTGGACAGGAATTTGCTCCAAGGTCAGAATGCTATGCTCATACAGTATCGGCTACAATGTAACATTTTATGGAACAGCTTACACCTCTAAAGTATAGATACATGAAATAACATCACTTAAAAAGGATTTTCTAATTTCCATCAATGTTAATTTATTGGCTATTATATAACCTCCTGGAGGTTTTTATTAAACATTTAGGGGTATATGCAATTGCGGTCGAATTCCCGAAATTGTCGAATTTCGGGTCATTTTCGACCAAAAAAAAAAATCGCCTATGCAATTCAGTGCTTTCCGACCAAAAAACGGACTTTCAAAATTCGACTTTTTGAAATTCGACTTTTTGCAAATTCGACTTTTCTGCAATGATACAAGTGCTGCAATTCGACCAAAGCATATTCAATTCAAGTTTGGAAATTCGACAGCAGTGCTTTTAGACAGCAAATTCGTCATTTTCAATCCGCCACACTTTGGAGGGTGAAAACAAATAAAAAAATTTTAAACATGTTTTTTTTTGTGTTTTTTTGGGGGGGAATAGCAGATCTATTTATATTAGAAGGGATTAGGTACTTTTTTTTTTTTTTTTTGGTGGAACAAATATTATTTATATATTTTTACTAAAATATTATTATTATTATTTTTTTTTTTTTAATGCTGGAACGGTGAAATCATAAAAAAAAAATGGCGTGGGGTCCCCCCTCCAAAGCATAACCAGCCTCGGGCTCTTCGAGCTGGTCCTGGTTCTAAAAATGCGGGGGGAAAATTGACAGGGGATCCCCCGTATTTTTAAAACCAGCACCGGGCTCTGCGCCTGGTGCTGGTGCCAAAAATACGGGGGACAAAAAGAGTAGGGGTCCCCCGTATTTTTAACACCAGCATCGGGCTCCACTAGCTGGACAGATAATGCCACAGCCGGGGGTCACTTTTATGCCGTGCCCTGCGGCCGTGGCATTAAATATCCAACTAGTCACCCCTGGCCGGGGTACCCTGGGGGAGTGGGGACCCCTTCAATCAAGGGGTCCCCCCCCCCCAGCCACCCAAGGGCCAGGGGTGAAGCCCGAGGCTGTCCCCCCCCATCCAATGGGCTGCGGATGGGGGGGCTGATAGCCTTTTGAGATAATAAAAAGATATTGTTTTTTCCAGTAGTACTACAAGTCCCAGCAAGCCTCCCCCGCAAGCTGGTACTTGGAGAACCACAAGTACCAGCATGCGGGAGAAAAACAGGCCCGCTGGTACCTGTAGTACTACTGGGAAAAAAATACCCAAATAAAAACAGGACACACACACCGTCGACAGTAAAACTTTATTTCATACGTCGACACACACATACTTACCTATGTTCACACGCCGACATCGGTCCTCTTCTCCATGTAGAATCCACGGATACCTGAAAAGAAAAGATCAATATACTCACCTCAGCCATGGTCCAGAGATAAATCCACGTACTTGGCAAAAAAACAAACCGAACACCCGCTCCATGCCGGACTGAAAGGGGTCCCATGCTGACACATGGGACACCTTTCCACGAATGAGACCTGTCAGTGACAGCTGTCACAGAAAGGTCTCTAAGCCAATCAGGAAGCGCAACTTCGTTGCGCTCACCTGATTGGCTGTGCGCTGTCTGTACTGTGACAGCACATCGCAAAGCCGCTCCATTACTTTCAATGGTGGGAACTTAGCGGCTAGCGGTAAGGTCACCCGCCGGTCAGCGGCTGACCGGCGGGTGACCCCACCGCTACCCGCAAAGTTCCCACCATTGAAAGTAATGGAGCGGCTTTGCGATGCGCTGTCACAGTACAGACAGCGCACAGCCAATCAGGTGAGCGCCACGGAAGTAGCGCTTCCTGATTGGCTGAAGGGACTTCAGTGACAGGAGTCACGTGATGTCCCGGCATTCGGGAGAAAGGGGTCTGATGTGAAAGCATTGGACCCCTTTCTAGTCCGGTATGGAGCGGGTATTTGCGTTTTCTTTTTTTTTTACAAGTACGTGGATTTATCTCTCTGGACGTGGATTTATCTCTGGACGCTGGAAGGTGAGTATCATTTTTTCACAGGTACCCTCGGATCGTCGGAGACCGTGGCAGTCGGCGTGTCAACATAGGTAAGTATGTGTGTGTCGGTAGTGTGTAATAAAGTTTTACTGCCACGGTGTGTGTGTCCTGTTTTTTTTGGGGTATTTTTTTCCCAGTAGTACTACAGGTACCAGCGGGCCCGTTTTTCTCCCGCATGCTGGTAGTTGTGGTTCTCCAAGTACCAGCTTGCGGGGGAGGCTTGCTGGGACTTGTAGTACTACTGGAAAAAACAATATCTTTTTATTATCACAAAAGGCTATCAGCCCCCCCATCCGCAGCCCATTGGATGGGGGGGGCAGCCTCGGGCTTCACCCCTGGCCCTTGGGTGGCTGGGGGGGGGGGACCCCTTGATTGAAGGGGTCCCCACTCCCCCAGGGTACCCCGGCCAGGGGTGACTAGTTGGATATTTAATGCCACGGCCGCAGGGCACGGCATAAAAGTGACCCCCGGCTGTGGCATTATCTGTCCAGCTAGTGGAGCCCGATGCTGGTGTTAAAAATACGGGGGACCCCTACTCTTTTTGTCCCCCGTATTTTTGGCACCAGCACCAGGCGCAGAGCCCGGTGCTGGTTTTAAAAATACGGGGGATCCCCTGTCAATTTTTTCCCCGCATTTTTAGAACCAGGACCAGCTCGAAGAGCCCGAGGCTGGTTATGCTTTGGAGGGGGGACCCCACGCCATTTTTTTTTATGATTTCACCGTTCCAGCATAAAAAAAAAAATATATATATATATTTTAAAAAATATATAAATAATATTTGTGCCTCCAAAAAAAAAAAAAAAAGTACCTAATCCCTTCTAATATAAATAGATCTGCTATTCCAATTGTAAAGCGCAACGGAATTTGCTGCGCTATATAAGAAACTTAATAAATAATAAATAAAATAAATATTCCCCAAAAAAAAAAAACACAAAAAAAAACATGTTTAAATTTTTTTTATTTGTTTTCACCCTCCAAAGTGTGGCGGATTGAAAATGACGAATTTGCTGTCTAAAAGCACTGCTGTCGAATTTCCAAACTTGAATTGAATATGCTTTGGTCGAATTGCAGCACTTGTATCATTGCAGAAAAGTCGAATTTGCAAAAATTCGATTTTCAAAAAGTCGAATTTTGAAAGTCCGTTTTTTGGTCGGAAAGCACTGAATTGCATAGGCGATTTTTTTTTTGGTCGAAAATGACCCGAAATTCGACAATTTCGGGAATTCGACCGCAATTGCATATACCCCTATGTCTCTCTGAAGTGGTTTACCCTGATTGATATACAGTACCTTGTTAAAGTATTCACCCCCCTTGGCTTTTTACCTATGTTGTTACATTACAACCTGTAATTTATTTATTTTTTTTACCTGAATTTTATGTGATGGATCTGCACCAAATATTCTAAATTGGTGAAGTGAAATGAGAAAAATTTATGTAAAAAATATTTTTTATAAATAAAAATCTGAAAATTGGCATGTGCATATGTATTTACCCCCTTTGCTATGAAGCCCCTCAAAAGTTCTGGTGCAATCAAATACCTTCAGAAGTCACATAATTAGTGCAATGAAGTCCACCTGTGTGCAATCTAAGTGTCATACGTGTCACTATAAACACACTTTTTCTGAAAGGCCCCAGAGGATGCAACACCACTAAGCAAGAGGCATCACACAATGAAGACCAAGGAGCTCTCCAAACAAGTCAGGGACAAAGTTGTTGAGAAGTACAAGTCAGGATTGGGTTATAAAAAAAATATCCAAATCTTTGATGATCCCCGAAGCACCATCAAATCCATCATCTTCAAATGGAAAGAACATGATGCAATAACAAACCTGTCAAGAGAGGGCCAGCCACCAAATATCACAGACCGGGCAAGGAGGGCATTAATCAGAGAGGCAGCACAGAGACCAAAGGTAACCCTGAAGGAGCTGCAGAGTTCCACAGCAGAGACTGGTGTATCTGCGCATGTGACCACAATAAGCCGTACACTCCATAGCAGGGACGTGCAGTCAGGGGAGGCAGTGCCTCCCCTATCATTAAAGGCATTAAAAGAATACAGAGAAGATGCTTATGACATGTTCTGTGTCATAAGTATCTTCTTATAGTAATCTAATCTTTTTTCAGCATTAAAAAAAGATTTCGGAGGCACCTTGAACGGTGCCTCTCGGTGTTAATTGTAAATGTCCGAAAACAGGGGGCGGGCAGGGGGCGTGGCCATGCAGAGGGCTGTAAAAGCCTATTAAAAAAAGCATTGGAAGCGGCACCTATAGAGGTGCCGCAGTGACGTGCTTTCAGCCCATGAAAGCACGCCCCTGTCACAGTGATTGGCCAGCAGATGCAGCAGCAGCACTGACAGTGACCTGCATGCGGCTGTCACTGTCAGTGCTGCTGTTACTGGGAGAGACACTCATTCAAGTATGCCGACCGGCCGCGACCCGAGGGACGGACAAAGTTTCCAAGCAAGAGAGGAGGAGGGGAGACCCTCTCTTCCCCGCCCATCCCCACCTCCGGCTCCTCCTCACTGCAGCTGCCGCCGGGGACACAAGATCGTGGTGTCCAATACCCGGCGGGGTGCGGGCTGTCACGTGACATTACTGACAACTCTGAGCTAAGTAGTCACCGGCCGCATTCTCCGATCCAGCCACCCCCACATTCACAGAACAGGTACCCGGGCTGGCGGGGTGGGGGGGGATGTGACTTGAGCTGGTGTGTCTACTGTGTATTGTTTGTGATTTGAAGGTCCCTAGAAGCGCCGCTAGCTACCATCCAGCAATCCAGGAAAATGGATTGTACGGGGGCAATTATTCCATTATGTTCCATTTGTGTGTGTGTGTATGTGTATATATATATATATATATATATATATATATGAAACAAGCATATACAGGTGCGCTGGTGACTCAATGATTAGCAATCCACAGACCAACAATCCGGGCTTCGGGCACAGGTAAGTTTAATTACCGCAGCACTTTACTCCTATATTCACTCCGAACTCCAGGAGATAAGTTTTCTAAAAATAAAAGTAAGGAGAAGGTGCGCTCATAGTGCAAATCAATATTTTAATGGATAAAACAGCAATGTGTACAATCCAGGACAGGTAATTCAAAGACTCGTACCCTGATTACCCACACTGTGGGCTGATTACCACATGATATAAAGGTTTCCACAAGGCTGTCTCTATGATCGCCTACCGCCGTCCGGGACAAAACACCGTATCCGGCCGTGGACAAGCCAGGATCCGTCAAGCTACCGTACCGTGGAATCGACCAGATCGACCAGTACACTTGTAGAGAGGAGATGTCAGACAGACCACGCCCCATGTGACTTGAGCTGGTGTGTCTACTGTGTATTGTTTGTGATTTGAAGGTCCCTAGAAGCGCCGCTAGCTACCATCCAGCAATCCAGGAAAATGGATTGTACGGGGGCAATTACTCCATTATGTTCCGTGTGTGTGTGTGTGTGTGTGTGTGTGTGTGTGTGTGTGTGTATATATATATATATATATATATATATAGTCATCTTGGGGGTCTGGCACTCCGTAGTGAATAGTAGCTTGTGCCGGTGCTTTCGCTTACAATGTAGATACAGGCTCGGCGGCGCGGCACTCGGCTCTTCTATTTGAATAAATGATGCGGACCACAGTCTGCTGATCAACGTTTCAATATATTAAATATTTTCGTCAGGATAAAGTGTAACAAACATTTACATATCCTTTATAGTTGCTCACCACCATGTGAAACTGCAAACATGCGGCTCGGGACCAAATACCCGCCCCCACGTCGCGCAATGCTGACGTCATCTATAGCAGACGACCCAGCTGTGTTCAAAACCATCACCATAGTAACTGAAATCTAAGCAAAAGAACGCTCCACAGTTCAAGTATTCATTGAAACAATAAATAACAATAAATAGACAGTGTAATATAGATACAAAGGTTCTTAGCTTAATAATAAAGTCACCTAACTGTTCAAAAAAGGCTTTGTTATCACAGAGATATAATTATCTAAGTGCTGCATATGATACATTTTCGTTGAGACCGCGGGGACTTATTACATCTAATCGATGAATCCATTGTGCCTCACGCCTCAAAAGCTGAAGGCCTCTATTGCCGCCTCTGATGTTTTCAGGAACTGTGTCTATCATCCTGTAGCGTAATGTACTTAAAGGATGTTTAAGTTGACAGAAATGTCTGGCGACCGGTTGGTCGCTTTTGCCTGTTTGCAGAGCCGCTCTGATAGCGGCTCTATGCTGGCCCATTCGCTCCTTAAACTTGCAGGTGGTCTTACCTATATAACATAGGCCACAAGGACACAAGATCTGACATATCACAAAAGTCGAACTACAGTTAAAGTAATGTCTAATTTTATAGACTTTGCCGGAGTGGGGGTGGTAAAAGGTGTCACCCGTCAACATGAATTGACACGTGACACAGGTGCACTTAAAACAGCCAACTCTGTTATTGTCCAAGAAGGTGGAACGAGTGGTTCTCTTTCGGATGTTAGAATCAGTTTTAATTAAAATATCTCGGAGACTACGGCCTCTCCTGTAACAAGGCATGAGTTGGCGCTGATTGACATTTAAAGCTTCGTCACTCTGGATGATGGGCCACAACTCCTTGGCAATTCTATTGATTTGGGGGGATGCAGTATGGAAGCGATTAACCCACAGAAATTTAGTGGTGGTGATATCCTTACTTGTATGGGGCTTCTTTAATAATAGCTTTCTGTCCATAGCTAACACTGCTCTCTTTGCTTCCTGTAATTTCTCAAATTTGTAGCCACGTATTAAGAATTTTTCTATAAGTATATCAATTTCCTTTTCAGCCATTATCGCATCATTATTGATCCGAAAAATTCGAATCATCTGTGAATAGGGCAGACCAGCAATTAGTGGTCTTGGATGGCAGCTCTGTGCTTTCAGCAATGTATTGCGATCTGTGGGTTTGACAAATAGGCTCGTTGTCAATTTATCCTCACTAATAGTCAGTTTAACATCTAAAAAATTAGTGGATTGTTGGCTGTAAGTGTGAGTGAGCTTAATGGGTCCTTCCTTGCTATTATGCTGTGCCAGCACTTCATTTAAAGTTGCAATATCATTCTGCCATAAGATAAATATATCATCTATAAACCTTGTGTACAATAATATGTTGGATGACAGAGCTGAATCAGAAAAAAATAATTTGTGTTCAATTGAAAACATAAATATGTTTGCGTACGCCGGGGCCATGGAACTGCCCATAGCGCACCCCTTTACCTGTAAATAAAATTTGTTATTGTACAAGAAGTAATTGTTATATAATAATAATTCAAATAATGACAGTATCATGTCAATTTTAGTCTGACTAAAAGTGCTCTTACTAGACAAAAAGGATTGAACAGCAAGTAGACCCATCTCGTGGGGGATAGAAGTGTATAAGTTTACCACATCTATACTAACCATCCAGATATTAGGGGGAACTACAGAAAAAGATTCTAGTTTGCCCAAAAATGTGGTGGTGTCAAGTAAGAAGGTATCTTCCTGTTGGATCAGAGGCTGCAACAGGGAATCTAGGAAGGTGGCCACTGGTTGAAAAAGGGAACCGCGGGCAGACACAATAGGTCTGCCCGGAGGTGGTGTTAACCCTTTATGTATTTTCGGTATTGTGTAAAATACCGGGGTCACGGGGAATGGAGGAAACAGTATCTCTTTCAGGTTATCACTAATACAGCCAGTGTCCACCGCTTGCTGGAGGATGGAGCTTAGGGTGTCCCGGCACACTTTGGTGGGATCTTTAGTTAACCTTTTATATACCTGTGTGTCTAATTTGTAAATGTTTGTTACACTTTATCTTGACGAAAATATTTAATTATATTGAAACGTTGATCAGCAGACTGTGGTCCACATCACTTATTCAAATAGAAGAGCCGAGTGCCGCGCCGCCGAGCCTGTATATATATATCTCCTATATAATAGCCCTATTCTGTGACCTTGTGATTCATTTGCTAACGCTGGGCGGAGTCACAACAGTGGGTGGAGTTATTCAAATGAGTCACAGAGATCTGGCCAAATCTACAGGAGACTAGGAGCAGAAGCAGATAGCATGGGCATTGGGCATGGCACAGGCAGGGCTGCAGACCTCCCAGCTTTCTGCAGGAGCTTTCTCCAGGCAGAAGGAGGGAAACACACTCGGCGAAAAGGGGGCGTGGCTTCACGGGAGGGTCCCCGTTTTCGTCAGTGAGGGAGCATGCCCAGTGCTCTGTGAGCTGCTGGCATGCCCCCAGGGGCTGATTATGAGTCCGGGGGGCCCAGGGCACTTGAGACAGGGGAGCCCTATCTCATTGCTGTGCCTGCTGGGGGTTGGGGGCGTGGCCTAATCGCGGACCGCGCGGCCACGCCCCCTTATGCAAATTCCGATTTTTGTTTTTATTTTTTTTTATGGGATTTTGGCCCCTCAGCTAGGGCTAAATCCAGAGGAGGTGGTCGCTCCCCCTACACACCCGCACAGGGAAAAGAAAGCAGGGAGACTGCTGCCTCCCTGCAACACCACAGACCTGCCAATATGCAGCAGCGTGTGCTGACTGTAGCACAATGCTGCCACTGTTGCTGGCAGGACGGGGGGGGGGGGGGGAGCTTCTGAGCTGGGACAGAGCTACTCCAGCCGGGGGGGCCTCTAAAACTGTGGGGCCAACGGTACGTATCCCCCGCCCCCCCCCCCCCCCTTAATCCGGCTCTGCTGCTGGAACCCCCCCATTAATCCGTACCCCCTGATGCCCCCTCTCCCTCTGTCTCCACTATTCACCGCTGCTCTGCTAAGCAGAACAGCGAGTACAGGAGCTTTCCAACTGCTCCCCTCCCCCCCCCACCGCAGGACACTGCGACCCGCGGGTGGGACAGCGGGACAGACCCCAAAAAATGGGACTGTCCCGCGAAAATCGGGACATTTGGGAGGTATGGGGGTGTGTGAGGGGTATGTCATACAGACAGACGGGCACCGGCTCACTGTGTGCTTGACCCCCCACATCGGCATACTCAGCAGGGTCTCTCTGGTGCGGAGGAGCGTCACTTTCTGACACACTCCACGCTTCTTAGCTGCAGTTTAGTGAGGCACCTGCCGCTGTGCAGGTTCCATACTGCCTCTGTTATCTCCAGCCCCGGCAACCCCACCGCTAGCTGCAGCACTGCCACCCGCAGTGGAGTGCGCCCAGCTCATTCACACACTTTAGCTGGCGGGTAGCGCTGCAGAAATCCGAGCTGCTTGCAGGCTCTGACCCACTCCTCCCTCCAGCCGCAGCGTCTCCTGGGAGCTAACCAGTCACTCCCAGTCTCCCCTTACCACAGTGCCCGGAAGCCGTGAGGTCCGCGCCACGTGCATGCTATGACCCCCTCCTCCCTCCAGCCGCAGCATCTCCTGGGGGCTAACCAGTCATTTCCAGTCTCACCTTACCACAGTGCCCGGCAGCTGCGCGAGGTCTGCGGTGTGTGACTGAGGAGGGGGGGGAGGGATGCGGACTGGCAGAGAAAGCAGGACTCCAGCCTGAGAGAGTCAGCCATGCCAAGTCTCCAGCAGCAGCAGATCCCAACAGGTTGGAGTGGAACAGCAGCAGCCAGCAGCAGTGACTCCGGTAAGACACATCTGTCTGTCACCACTGTTTTGTCCCTAATACCAATCTCTCCCGTGCCCTGTGTTCTGTCATGTCCCTGGCCTTGCCCTGCCACCCTTAATCTGGCCCTTTCACCCTTATCCTGGCCCTGTTACCCCTATCCTGGCCCTGTCACCCCTGTGCTTGCCCTGTGAACCCTATACTGGCCCCGTCACCCCTGTCCTGGTCCTGCCGCCCCTACCCTGGCCCTGTCACCCCTATCCTGTCCCTATCATTTCTGTCCTGGCCCCGTCACCCCTGTCCTGGCCCCGTCACCCCTGTCCTGGCCCCGTCACCCCTGTCCTGGCCCCGTCACCCCTATCCTGGCACCGTCACCCCTGTCCTGGCCCCGTCAACCCTGTACTGACCCTGTCACCCCTGTCCTGGGCCTGTTACTGCATACCCTCCAACTACCTTTTATGGCATGTACAGTACCCGCAGCGCCTCCAGACCTCTCCCCAATGCACCACACCTCCGCACCTTCACCTCCACCACATGCGGCACTCCACCCCTCCCCCACATGCTGTGCCTCCAGACCCCCTACACCACCCGTGGCTCCCACTCCTCCACCCCTTCACCACCATCACAGCACCTCCAGGCCCCTTCCACCATTCACCCCCCTTATACGTCTCCCCCCACACCTGCCCCCCTCCACCCGCAGCATCTGCAGACACCCTCCTCCATCAGCGGTCCCCCCCTCACCCACCCCTCCCCCACCAATGGCACCCCTGCACCTGCCCCTCCACCACCTGCAGCACCTCCGGACCTCCTTTCCCATCCGCCGCAACACCCGTACCTGCCCCTACCCTACCCATGGTGCCTGCGGTCCCCTACCCAACCCCCGGCACACCCGTCCCTTCCCATCCCACAGCACCTCCGGAACCCTTCACCCATCCACAACATCCCCACACCTGCCCCTCTCCCACCCGTGGCACCCCTGCCCCTCCCCCACCTGCGGTGCCTCCGGACCCCTCCCCCATCTGCATCCCCCACTCCTCTGCCCTTCCCCCACGCGCAGCACCTCCCGAACCTTCCCCATCCGGGCCCCACCCCCACTTCTGCCTCCCCTCCACCCGCAGCATCTACAGACACCATCCGCAGTCCCCCCCGCACCCGCTACATTCTGTACATCGTGCCCTGCAGGTGCTGTTCACGCCGTCGCAAGGGGCTGCGCCTCCTTCACCATCGCACGCCCTTTCATTGTGCAATATTTAACCACTAACAAAGGAATGCAGGTAATACTCCATATAATACAAATATTAAACCCCAGAAAGGCATGCAAGGGTTAAGGGGGCGTAGCCCCTTGCGACGGTGTGAAGAGCGCCCGTAGGGCGCGATGAAGCACCTAGTATATATATATATATATATATATATATATATATATATATGTATATAAGTCCAAAACACTCCTCACGACAGCTTATTAGTAAGCATGATTTCGGTGCTTTACTCCACGCATTGTCATCAGCCCCCTGTCTGCCATCCGTCTACCAATGTTTTTCACCCAATCTTCCTCCTGTATCCCCGTGTGACTCTCATCAGCCCTGTGTTTCTCCTGTCTTCACCCGTGTGCCTCCCATCCCCCTGTGTTCTTCCTGTCCCCACCCGTGTGCCTCCCATCTTCCTGTGTTCTTCCTGTCCCCACCTGTGTGCCTCCCATCCTTCCCCACTCCAATTCCAACTTGTTTGTTTTTTATTCATTAAAATTCCCTACACAACACATGCACAAATACTACATTTGCCTGCTCATCACGTTTGATGAGCGGGCACTTTGCGGCATGGAACCCGGCGTTGGTGGGCGGTAGCAGGAGTTATGCAGCAGCAGTGGGCGGTTTGGCTTGACTTGTGAGGCGGGCACCGGGACTTATGGGGCGGCGGGAGTTATGCAGCAGCGGCGGGGCTTGTGCGGCAGAGGTGGGCAGCGGGACTTCTGCGGCGGCAGGACTTCTGCGGTGGGCAGCGGGACTCAGCGGACATTTTGGCAGCAGGTCTGGATCATGGATCCAGTCCCTGCAGCCATTAGGGCACCATAGTTGAGGGCTTTGCCACTTTCAAAAATGGCCCTGTAGTGCAGAGCCATTTTTGAAATCCAATATGGCTGCCGCGAGCCAATCACGGCTCGCGTGTCATCGCCCCGGCCAGTGCCTCACCAGCAACTGACCTCACCGCACGCCACTGCTCCATAGAGCTGGGCTTTATGGAAGAGTGGCCAGAAAAAAGCCATTACTTAGTGTTAAACATAAGAGGGCATGTTTTGAGTTTGCCAAAAGGCATGTGGACGACTCCCCAAATGTATGGAGGAAGGTGCTCTGGTTAAATGAGACTAAAATGTAAACTTTTCGGGCACCAAGGAAAACGCTATGTCTGGCGCAAACCCAACACATCCCATCACCCCAAGAACACCATCCCCAAAGTGAAACATGGTGGTGGCAGCATCATGCTGTGGGGATGTTTTTCATCAGCAGGGACTGGGAAACTGTTTCGAGTCGAGGGAAAGATGGATGGTGTTAAATACAGGTATATTCTTGAGCAAAACCTGTTTGTCTGCCTGTGATTTGTGACTGAGACGGAGGTTCACCTTCCAGCAGAACAATGACCTGAAGCATACTGCTAAAGCAACACTTGAGTGGTTTAAGGGGAAACATTTAAATGTGTTGGAATGGCCTAGACAAAGCCCAGATCTCAATCCAATTGAGAATCTGTAGTCAAACGTGAAGATTGCTGTTCACAAGCGGAAACCATCCAACATGAAGGAGCTGGAGCAGTTTTGCCTTGAGGAATGGGCAAAAATACCAGTGGCAAGATGTGGCAAGCTCATAGAGACTTATCCAAAGCAACTTGCAGCTGTAATTGCCGCAAAAGGTGGCTCTACAAAGTACTAACTTTTTAGGGGGGTGAATAGTTATGCACGCTGAAGTTTTCTGTTATTTTGTCCTATTTGTTGTTTGCTTCACAATAAAATTAAATAAAATTCTTCAGAGTTGTAGGCATGTTCTATGAATGAAATGATGCAAATCTTCAAACAATCCATTTTAATTCCAGGTTGTAAGGCAACAAAACATGAAAAATGCAAAGGGGGTGAATACTTTAGCAAGGCACTGTATGCTTCTGTGTACTGCTAATTGTTCTGTTTTCATGTATGATATGTAAAACCTAATAAATATATATTGAAGAAAAATAAAAAGAAAGAAAACATTATATTGTAGTGTTTTCACAATCCGTGGCTGTTTCCAGGCAGTGACTGTTGGCCCCGCTGCACACGTGCGAGGCTCCATCTGCACATATACATAGTCTCATCAATGATGGCTCACCATCATTGGATAATTGTTGATGGTGGGAAACCGTCATCCATTGAAAGCAGAACAGTCGATAGTCATCACTAATTCCATGTAATGTGAATAGCTTTCCATCAGTACACCTGTGGGAGAGGCTTTAGCAAGAGAAGATGATATAATGGAGCAAGGAGGGATCTGCAACTTGTGGCCAAAATAACAA
The DNA here is from genome assembly GCF_028390025.1 of Pseudophryne corroboree. NCBI lineage: Eukaryota > Metazoa > Chordata > Amphibia > Anura > Myobatrachidae > Pseudophryne > Pseudophryne corroboree. Next base: position 356,495,471 of record NC_086445.1, read on the forward strand.
ATTGAAACAGGCAGCTTTACCAGAGTACCAGCGAAGAGAAGAAATATAAGGCTGTGGAGGCCAACTGTCTTATACAATGGAAATTAGGGATGGAGGAAGGGTAATGGACCCAATATGCCAACGCAAGGAAGGAGAAGGACAAGTATACAAATATATACATCATCTCATTTATGGGTACAATTCTTGGTTAATGAACTGACCAGAGCTATAGTTCAACTAAAAACCCCAGCCAATGCTGCACAAACCAATCCCTCAAGGGCATATAAATTGCTATGAGAGAATAGCAAAGCAAAAGATAGAAGTAGTTCCAAATAAAAGTTTCAGTAAGTTAATGAATGCAGTTCAAAGTCCATGCTGAATGTACTTCTCTCCCAAACTGTAGTGTGGGAGAGAAGTAACATTATTCAGGATACAGAAACAACTCGAAGAGCAAAGTAACCAACTGGTTATGGGTCGGACGCTAGATTAGGGCTGGTTCATTCATCAGCAGCTGCTGAGAATAGGGTTAGTCACCCTATGAATACACATAAAACCAGAAAAGGAGGCAGCGCTAAAAAATGTAAAAATGGATTGTCTGTAAAGGTGCACACAATTTAATAGATATAAAATACACATATATATCATAAAAACATTAAAAAAATGTATTGGATATATTGGACAGAGCCGTCAGTTCTATAGGAGTAAGAACCGTCCACTTCAATTTACAAATAATCCAGCACATAACTGGCAAATCTGCATATATATTATTTGGGGTGACTTGTCAAACTTTCTTTTAAACATTTTTTTATGTTTTTATGATATATATGTGTATTTTATATCTATTAAATTGTGTGCACCTTTACAGACAATCCATTTTTACATTTTTTAGCGCTGCCTCTTTCTGTTTTTACAGAAACAACTCCCCAGCAAAATGCAGGGGAAATCGCTTAATAGTGTGCACTAATGATAGGACAGAGTTAATATAATGTGTAACAAATTGCAAACAAAGTGACAGAGAAGGTCTATGTACAAAGCCCGGCTATGTAGCTATGACCTAATGTCTCAGATACCTCCTACAAAAGGCTAGTGATAGTGACTGTGGTCTGGCTCCTATGTACCAAGCTTCAAAAAGTGTAGCTTTTCAGAATACGGCCCTATAGTTAATGGCATCTTCTGATGGCACTAAGAACTTTGTACTTATGAGGGCAATCATAATCAAGAGAGGGATATATTGATTGTTCTCATGCTGTCTTCCTCCCACCATGATGAAAAATGACACGACTACACATTCACAGTGTCATAAAGCAGTGACTATCACTTCACTTTTACAAGATCTTCCCAGGGATAGCATATACTAGCTGAACTGTCCCGGGAAGAATAACACTGATGATTTGGATAATGATAAAGAGGTAACAGTTAGCAAAGTATAAAAGGGGTGAGTCAGCTCTCAACGATGGACAGAAAGTGCTCCTGGACCAGTTGGGTGAAGACACTTTGCAATCAGAAACATTTCTAATATCCTTCGCAACTCACAGAGGTGTTTAAGAAAATAGGCAAAATTTGGCTACCATGAAACTCAGAGTTGTGTTCAGCCGACCATTGGACTGCTGGCATACAAATTCAAGCTTCTGAATGAGTTGCCATAATTTTGCTGAGAATGGTGAATGGAAACAAACCACTGGGATAGGGTTGTACGCTGCGGGCACCACCTTTCTTGCAAGCACACACATTATCTCCCTGTTACCCTTGCCTCAGTCACCCACTATCTCCCTATCACCCCTGGCCTCACAAGTCACCCACTATCCCCCCTGTCACTTCTGCCTCCCCAGTCACCCACTATCCCCGTCACCCCTGCCTCTCTAGTCATTCATTATCTACCTGTAACCCCTGCCTCACCAGTCACCCACTATCTACCGGTCGCCCCTGCCTCCCCTGTCACCTACTATCCTCATCATCCCTGCCTCACCAGTCACACACTATTTCCTAGTAACCCCTGCCTCACCAATCACTCATTAACTCCCTGTCACCCCTGCCTCCCCAGTCACCTACTATTCCATTACCCCTGCCTCACCAGTCACCCACTATCCCTCTGTCACCCCTGCCTCACCAGTCACCCACTATCTACCTGTTATCCCTACCTTCCCTGTCACCTACTATTCTCATCACCCCTGCCTTACCAGTCACCCCTTATCTCCCTGTCACCCCTGCCTTGGTCACCCTGTATCTCCCGGTCACCAACTATCTACCTGTCAAACCCCATCCTCTGTTCTGGTGGAGTGTTGGGGGCTCTTTCAAAATTTTGCTATAAGGCCCACAAAGGTTTAGTTAACACCCACTTACCAGAAGTCACGTCCCTCCCAACGAAAGCTAGACCCCCTTTCTGGTTTGCGCATGCTTATGACATGCAATGGTCCCAGTAGCGGATCTTGCCACGGGCAAGCAGGACTTTTGCCTGGGGCGCCGCATTCCGGAGGGCGCCGGCGCCTTCCGGAGGGCGCCGCACCATGGCAAGATCCACTGCTGCTGTGCCCCCCGCTGCCCGTTCTGTCCTCTGCCGCTGCCGGCTGTGAAGGGAAACTAGACGCTAAGCGTCTAGTTTCCCTTCGTGGAGAGGACCTTTACTGTAATGATGTGCGGTGCGTGATGACGTCATCGCGCACCGCACATCATTTCAGCGGTGCTACTACTGTACAGGGGGCGTAACTGACCACGCCCCCTGTATGAAGCCACGCCCCTATTGCCGCCCGGGGCGCAAAAAGCCCCTGAACCGGCCCTGAATGGTCCCAATCTCAAGGAACTAAAGGTAAGGAGGTATATGTTGCAATGTGGGATCCACCCCCTGGCAGATCTTGCGGTCAATGCAATCAAAGCATTAATACTTATTCTTTTGTGAAGTTCTTTCTTTTTATGCTTGGGATAAAATAGGCCTGTTCTGAGAGACACAGGCCTATTTTATCCCAAGCACAGAGAAGTACAGATTCAGAGGAAGAGGGGGCAAGAAGGAAAAACATAAGAAACTGAATAAGAGTAGAAATAAAAAGGGGGAGAGTAATACCGCCATTTTTAATTTATCTTCCAAAGCCCTGACAGATACAGAGATTGCACTTCTGAATAAGGGTCTCAAATTATCTCCATCAGCTTCCCCCAATATCTTTACTCTATTTGTCGAGCTTAATAGATATATAAGAACATTATGTCGCAAGAGATTTTTTGCTAAACAACATATTAAGCGCGACAATGAGGAAGCTATTCCAATAGTACCTGACCAAAGTGATCAGCTTGCTCTCCACATATTGGAGGAACTTAGTGAAGACACTCCCCCCAATACACAGACGGAGAAATTATTTGACATATCTAGGAAGAAGTTCAAACAGAAATCGGAATTTTTTCCTATTAAATCTAAGGGCTCTAGCATAGAGACATTTTATAAAGTCACTCTGGAGGATTTTAAAAGAATGTGTTCAGATATAGATACTAACCCACAGAAGAGAAAATCCAATCTCTCAAGACATGAGAAGAGAGCAATAAAGAACCTAACTAAAGACAAATCTATCAGTATTAAGGAGGCAGATAAGGGGGGTGGGCTCGTTATACAAGATAAAACTGATTATATATCAGAAGCAATGAGACAATTAGGAGACTCCAAGTTTTACACTAAATTATTTAATGACCCCACACAAGGCTTCCTTCGGGAGCTTGCAACTCTTCTGGGGGAGGGAGTAGATGCAGATGTTATCTCCAGAGAGGAATATCATTTTTTATATTCAATACATCCTGTCACACCTGTATATTATCACCTACCTAAGATACACAAATCCCTAACTTCACCTCCCGGGCGCCCTATTATTTCTGGTATTCACTCCCTCACCTCCAACTTAACCTTTTATGTAGACTCATTCTTACAACCTCGGGTGTCCACACTCAGGTCCCACATCAAAGACACCACTCATTTTTTATCACTTGTTAATGATATAGAATGGAAAGATACTTATGCATTCCTCACCTTGGATGTACAAAGTTTATATTCTAATAAACCCCATGAGAAGGGCATACAAACAATATCAAATCGATTGAATCAGGATGAGGACCTGAGTGTGGCACACAGAAAATTTATTGTAGATTCTATTTCTTATATTCTACGTCACAATTATTTTTTGTTTTTGTATTCTTATTATTTACAAGTCATTTGGGGGGGGGGGGGGGGGCTGGGGCGCGGACCTGGTCCTGTATGGCAGGTACATTGACGATGTATTCATTATTTGGGATGGGGATGCACTTTCTGCACAATTGTTTGTTGATACCCTTAATCTTAACACGTATGATTTAGTTTTCACCCACCAGTATCACTCACACTGTATTAACTTTCTGGATGTATCTCTACAAGCTAGAGATGGTAAAATATATACTATGAATTATGCTAAAGAAGTTGATACCAGTGCATATTTACCCCCACCCCTGGAAGAGGAGCATTCCCCGGGGACAGCTTATACGCCTGAGACGGAATTGTTCCGATTTGGAGTCTTTTGAAACACAAGCACTGAAGATGCTTTAGTCCTTCGAACAGAGGGGCTATCCAGGAGCCCTTCTCAAAAAGGCATTTGAGGACACCAAAAGAATGGATAGGAAAATACTATTGTCCCATAAGAAAAAGAGTAATAATGAGTTAGGAGAAAATAAACAATTAGCTTTTATCTCCACATACAATAACCATTGCTCTCAAATCAAACAAATTATAAAGAAAAATCATAATATATTGAAACAGGACTATCTATTAGCACCACTGTTACCAGCTGATCCGGTTTTTGTTTTTCGAAAGAATAAATCCCTTAAGAATACACTTGCACCTAGTTTTTTGAAACCAGAATTAAAAGCAATATCTCAAACCAATTCATGGCTCCAAACGGAAACCAAAGGGTTTTTCAAATGTGGTGCGAGTAGATGCATCACTTGTAATTATATAGACAACAAAACCAAACACATTAAAACAGAAAATAATGACGAGTTGTATGAAATTAAACACTTTATTAATTGTAATTCCACCTACGTTGTATATATCCTCGTATGCGAATGTGGTCTCAAATATGTGGGACGTACAACTAGGAAATCTAACTGAAAGTTAGATTTCTTGAGCACCGTAGAAATATTATTAAGAGACTCGAGTCTCATAGTGTTTCTCAGCACTTTCACACGGCCCACAATGGAAATCCAAAAAACCTCAGACTAATTGGGGTGGAACATATTCCACTGACCAATAGAGGGGGTGATAGGTACAAAAGACTGTGCCAACAAGAGGCATATTGTATGTTTCGAAAGGGCACAATCTACCCGGGATGTTTAAACGAGGCTGTAGAACTTAACACCATAATTTAATAAAACACTCTATAGATATAATTTGATTTTTAAAAAATTAATAGAGAAACAAAAATGATAAATAATTATGACAACATAATATTAAAAAAAATATATCTAATATGGATTCTTATGTTCCTCTGTGATATACCTGTGGGTCTAACAACTGTCCTTTTAGACATTAGGATCCATCCAATGAAATCTGGTTGTCCTTAGACTCTGGTTTTAGTGTACTCCACTTAATTTCCTTTCCTATAGGGACCTTTCTTCTAATAATTTACTATTATAACACTATCTAGCTGATTAGATTAATTACTAAAATCAACAAGGAAGACTGTGACTTTGTAATTCTAAACTAAACTAAATATAGTATATATACTGCTATTATGATAATGGAGCTTGTTTACATCAGGCAGCTTTCTATTTTATTCTACACTTTTTTTTATTGTTAGTTGTAAAGGTTTTTTTTTTGTAATCTCTATAGGGATTTTTATATCCCCTTAGTGAGATGTTTATTATAGTATAGTTATATTACGCTGCTAGCCCTTTAAGCCATATGCTGAGCACGGCCATATGGTCTCTATCTTTATTTAGATTTCATTTATTTCATCTATTATATTTAAATATTTCACGGGACTGGTGCACCGAACATTGAGGGCGGAAATACAACATCTGAGGCCACCCATGAATGCTTCTATACTCACAGTGTGGGCGGAAGTGCTACGTTTGGTGCCGCCCTTGGTTGTCTCCCTGCACACAGCTAGCCGCGTTGGAGGGCGGAAGTTACGTGCTCGGCGGCCTTCCGTGACAACTTCCTATGTATCGGCGGGCGCGGCCGGAGCTCCGATCACGTGGTGCATTAGTGGTCACGTGATCGGACCTCCGATCATGGGGGTGGACACTGCGCTGCCCTTATTCCTGTCCCCAACCAATAACAATATATAAACTGTGTTTCCATAGTGATACCAGCCACAACAAATGCAATTATTGGTTGGTAATTACACTCACACTTCCTGTTTACCTTTGCTGTTGAAATTAAATATGTTCCATAAACGAATAAGTTATAATAAAAACTGAGTTATAGTTACACAATCCACATCATGTGAGAAGTAGGTCTGTCTTATATATGATATTATAGTATTTATATGCTTATTGCTTTATTATCATGCAACATTGCAACCAGGTGCTAATTAGCCATATTGAAAGGGGTATATAAACCCCTCATATCCTAACCATTGATACCTTTGAAAAAGCGGCTAGCTGATTGCAGCGAAACGCGTCAGTGCACAGGGACCCAAGCTAGGCACATATTGCTGGAAGACCGAACCACCCCCACCAAGATCCAGACTATTATTTACAATTGGAGGACTTCAATAGCAAGCTGAACCGATGATTTCCACATACCGCACTGCATGAGGAGCTCATCATTCAAAATCTTGGAGCACCATACCCTCTAGCGGTAACTTGTTACTATATGGGACACTGCTTACCTCCTAAAACCTGTTAACACTGAACTCTGATCTACTTGGGAGATCATTTTGGAACGGACTTTCCATCTTCAAATCTCCTTCCAATTCCTAGCAATTTGGGTAACCCTAAAAACGCTTATCACTTCAATTGTATGTTTTTTAAATCCTTATTTATGTTGCATGCATTACATGGTGTATTCACATTATTTTAGTGTTATCATTTTTTATCATTAAATTGTGCAATTAACAGACAAATTATTATTGTTATTATATCGTACAAATTTAGCGCAGCCTCTAACCTGCTTTCTCTGTTCTCAGACAAAACGGAATATACAGGGTGAGGCAAAAAACTCCCAGATTTTAAAGGTTAACAAAACAGGCATGGCAAATGCATAATTTCAGTACATAATTTCAAAGTCCATGGAATACATATTATCATTAGTTGGTTTTCAATACGAATGGCGTATAGCAGCCTTCAGTTCATTAATGTTCTTGGTCGATGTCTGTAGACCTCAGCTTTCAGATGACCCCGTTAGCTGTGTATAGGTCTTCCATGAAGCTGATCACAACTGTTTTCAGCCCAGTCATGAAAATTCTGCTTGGTAGCATAGCCAGACAAATGAAAGTGAGCATCGTCAAGAAATTGCAGCAATAACGCAGAGTGATGCGTAACTTCAGAAATCGACTTCAAATTCCATACACTTTAACTTAGGTACTAATATTTTTAATAGTATTTAGTAGAGATGTGCAGCTGGCATTTTTCGTGTTTTCTGTTTTGGCTTTGGATTCGATCCCACGGTCGTGTTTTGTATTCGGATGCGTTTTGGCAAAACCACCCACGATTTTTGTCGGATTCGGATGCGTTTTGGATTCGGGTGTTTTTTTAAAACAACCCCTCAAAAAGAGCTTAAATCCACAGAATTTGGGCTTAATTTTGATCCTATAGTAATATTAACCGCAATAACCATAATTTCCACTCATTTCCAGTCTATTCTGAACACCTCACAATATTATTTTTAGTCCTAAAATTTGCAACGAGGTCGCTGGATGACTAAGCTAAGCGACCCAAGGGGGCGGCACAAACACCTGGCACATCTAGGAGTGGCACTGCAGTGTCAGACAGGATGGCACTTGAAAAAATAGTCCCCAAACAGCACATGATGCAAAGATAAATAAAAAAAGAGGTGCAAGATGGAATTGTCCTTGGGCCCTCCCACCCACCCTTATGTTGTATAAACAGGACATGCACACTTTAACAAACCAATCATTTCAGCGACAGGGTCTGCCACATGACTGTGGCTGAAATGACTGGTTGGTTTGGGCCCCCACCAAAAAAGAAGCAATCTCTCCTTGCACAAACTGGCTCTACAGAGGCAAGATGTCCACCTCATCCTCATCCTCCGATTCCTCACCCCTTTCACTGTGTACATCCTCCTCCTCACAGACTATTAATTCATCTCCACTGGAATCCACCATCACAGGTCCCTGTGTATTTTCTGGAGGCAATTGCTGGTAAATGTCTCCACGGAGGAATTTAGAATTCATTTTGATGAACATCATCTTCTCCGCATTTTCTGGAAGTAACCTCCTACGACGATCGCTGACAAGGTGACCGGCTGCACTAAACACTCTTTCAGAGTACACACTGGAGGGGGGGGGGGGGGGGGGCAACTTAGGTAAAATAAAGCCAGTTTGTGTAAGGGCCTCCAAATTGCCTCTTTTTCCTGCCAGTATACGTACGGACTGTCTGACATGCCTACTTGGATGCTGTCACTCATATAATCCTCCGCCATTCTTTCAATGGTGACAGAATCATATGCAGTGACAGTAGAAATGTCAGTAATCGTTGGCAGTTCCTTCAGTCCGGACCAGATGTCAGCACTTGCTCCTGACTGCCCTGCATCACCACCAGCAGGTGGGTTTGGAAATGTTATCCTTTTCTTGGCAGCTCCAGTGGCGGTAGAAAATAAGGAGGAGCTGTTGGCGGGTCACGTTCCGCTTGACTTGACAATTGTCTCACCAGCAGGTCTTTGAACATTTGCAGACTTGTGTCTGCCGGAAAGAGAGATACAACGTAGGCTTTAAACCTAGGATCGAGCACGGTGGCCAAAATGTAGTGCTCTGATTTCAACAGATTGACCACCCGTGAATCCTGGTTAAGCGAATGAAGGGCTCCATCCACAAGTCCCACATGCCTAGCGGAACTGCTCCGTTTTAGCTCCTCCTTCAATCTCTCCAGCTGCTTCTGCAAAAACCTGATGAGGGGAATGAACTGACTTAGGCTGGCAGTGTCTGAACTGACTTCACGTGTGGCAAGTTCAAAGGGTTGGAGAACCTTGCACAACATGGAAATCATTCTCCACTGCACTTGAGTCAGGTGCATTCCCCCTCCTTTGCCTATATCGTAGGCAGATGTATATGCTTGAATGGCCTTTTGCTGCTCCTCCATCCTCTGAAACATATACAGGGTTGAATTCCACCTCATTACCACCTCGCTTCAGCTGATGGCAGGGCATGTTCAGGAGTGTTTGCTGGCGCTCCAGTCTTCGGCACGCGGTGGCTGAATGCCGAAAGTGTCCCGCAATTTTTCGGGCCACAGACAGCATCTCCTGCACGCCCCTGTCGTTTTTTTTAAAATTCTGCACCACAAAAATTAATTGTATGTGCAAAACATGGGATGTGCTGGAATTTGCCCACATGTAATGCACGCACAATATTGGTGGCGTTGTCCAATATCACAAATCCCCAGGAGAGTCCAATTGGGGTAAGCCAATCTGCGATGATGTTCCTCAGTTTCCGTAAGAGGTTGTCAGCTGTGTGCCTCTTATGGAAAGCGGTTATACAAAGCGTAGCCTGCCTAGGAACGAGTTGGCATTTGTGAGATGCTGCTACTGGTGCCGCCGCTGTTGTTGCTGCGGGAGGCAATACATATACCCAGTGGGCTGTCACAGTCATATAGTCCTTAGTCTGCCCTGCTCCACTTGTCCACATGTCTGTGGTTAAGTGGACAGTGGGTACAACTGCATTTTTTAGGACACTGAGGACACTTTTTCTGACGTCTGTGTACATTCTCGGTATCGCCTGCCTAGAGAAGTGGAACCTAGATGGGATTTGGTACTGGGGACACACTACCTCAAGCAATTCTCTTAGTCCCTGTGAACTAACGGTAGATACCGGATGCACGTCTAACACCAACATAGTTGTCAAGGCCTGAGTTATCCGCTTTGTAACAGGATGACTGCTGTGATACTTCATCTTCCTCGCAAAGGACTGTTGGACAGTCAATTGCTTACTGGAAGTAGTACAAGTGGTCTTCCGACTTCCCCTCTGGGATGACGATAGACTCCAAGCAGCAACAACAGCAGCAGTAGGCGTTCCACTCAAGGATCCCAGTTAGGAGAGGACTCATCAGACTTGCCAGTGACATGGCCTGCAGGACTATTGGCGTTCCTGTCTAAGGTGGAAATTGAAATTGAGGGAGTTGGTGGTGTGGTTTGCAGGAGCTTGGGTACAAGAGGAAGACGGGATTTAGTGGTCAGTGGACTGCTTCCACTGTCACCCAAAGTTTTTGAACTTGTCAATGACTTCTGATAAATGCGCTCCAGGTAACGTATAAGGGAGGATGTTCCTAGGTGGTTAACGTCCTTACCCCTACTTATTACAGCTTGACAAAGGCAACACACGGCTTGACACCTGTTGTCCGCATTTCTGTTGAAATAATTCCACACCGAAGAGGTGATTTTTTTTTGTATGTTGAAGAAGGGTTGATACCCCCCTTAAGGTAGACTATTTTCTCCTCAGCTCGGTCGTCGGTTAGCTCCGAGAGGGAATCGCCGTGTCCGGATCCGACTGAAGATTGCCAGGTCCGTTGAAGGTTCCGGTACCTGAAGGTGAGAGAGAGCGGCGCCTGGTGAGTACCGAAACTGCACAGCAGCAGGCACCACCACACGCACCGCCGCCACCCTCTTACATTTTGGCATAGTCGGCAGGATACGAGGATACAGGATCACGGACACGATGTGGAACGCCACCAAGAAGACCTCCCTGCGGACGGCTCCGGAACAGACTCACCCCCGGACGTGTGCGGACCAGAGCGACTGGGTGACGGCGTCTGGGGCAGACCTCCTGAAGATGGTGCAGTGGTCGGTCCAGCGTGAAAAGGAAGAGCGCCGGGAGAAGGGGCGCAAGAAGGCCACTGTGACGCCCTGCAAGAAATGTCGGCAAACGGGGCACTTTGCCGACAAGTGTACTTGGCGAGAAGAGACGTCCCCAAAGAAGGTGGTCCAGGAAGCGGACCGAAGACGTCAGAAGGGCCAAGTGAAGAAGGAGTCCTGGTGTTTGCTCTGCGGAAACTACGGGCATGAGCATAACAGTTGTCCCTGGGATGAAGAAATGAGCCAAGACGAGGTTGATTCCTGGTGTGAAAGCTGTGGAGATCCCCGACATCGGCTCCTGGAATGTCCATGGACTGAAGACAGGACGGACTACGAGGCCACGGTGAAGCAGCTGACGGAATGTCGTCAGCAGCTTTGGGACCGGGTGGCTGCAGAGCCCGTGTGTGCGCTCTGCGAGGCGAGAGGCCATGCGCTTCCCGATTGTCCGTGGAATGAAGACCGGATGATTGCGGATGGTCGTGCCCAGAGATGGGAAGAGGAAACCAGGGAAATGGAGCGGAAGACCCTGCTTGAAGTTAGTTCGCAGGTGCCCATTTCCTCTGAGCCGGAACCAACGGGTGAAGATTCCCCAGTGAAGGAGGTGGCCAAGGAACCAGTCTTGGAGAGGGTGGCAGTGGCCCTCCCTTGTTGGAAGTGTCGGCGACCAGGACATGCGGCCAGTGAGTGCCCCTGGGAAGATGCCGCGGACGTACTCTGTCCCAAGAAAGCGACCCCAGTAACGAAGGATCCTTTCCCGCATCAGGCGGAGGTGGACGACTGGGAGTAGAAACCACGTTGTGAAGAAAGGCGTGAAGACCCAGTGACGAGGATGTCCGTAAACTCCCCGCGTTGGGACCGTCCACGACCAGGACGTGCGGAACAGGTGTGTCCGGGGTACCTAGAGATGCCAGCGGAAGAGAAGTACGCTAAGGAAGTAAAGATGCCAGTGGAAGCGCAGGAGTACGCTGAGGAAGTAAAGATGCCAGCGGAAGCTCAGGAGTACGCTGAGGAAGTAAAGATGCCAGCGGAAGCGAAGGAGTACGCTGAGGAGGAAAATAATCCCCTGGTCCAGGTATCGGTGGAGGAGGACTCGGACTACGGTGAGCTGTCCGCCGACGAATCCCTCCAAGAACAGATGGAGGACGACTCTGGCATCGGAAGCGCCGACGAGAGTGACTGGCAGGATCGGGTGGAGTCGTGCTCCCAGTTGAATGCCCTCCGTGAAGAGGAGGAGATAGTCCTGGAGCAAGAATACCTGCCGGAAGTGCCGAAATGGACGTACGTACGGGGAGAGGACTGTGATGCCGTGGGAGGACTCGTTCCAGAGGAAGACATGGGACCTTTGGAGATGCCCCACGAGGAGATGCGACAGATGGTGGTTGTTGCCTGGGAGGAAACGGATGCCCCGGAGGATTCCGCTGTTGGGTGGTGGTCGGTACCACACCCTGAAGACAGGGACGATGCCACAGACGACATGGGAGGTCAAGAGTGGGTGACTGTTGTCCCCGTGGAGGAAGATTCCCCTTGGTGGCCAACGTCGAGCGACCGTGAGGAGATGCCACTCCCCCAGAGAATCCGCCGATGGAGGTCAGGAGGTAAGAGGAGGAACCCGGAGCTGGAGGTGGAAGGATGTGGGGTCACGGTCTGTCCGGGCTGGACCCTCGAACACAACCTCGCCGGAGGGACCTCGGAATTCCCTGACCCGCGGACGATGGACGTCGTGGAGACCTTTGTAGGGACTACAAAGGAAAAAGGGGGGGGAAATGTGGAGATGTGCCCTGTACTACAGGGCACATCGTTATGGCGGCGGGTGTCCGGTGCAGGGATTAGACTTTTCCCTGCACCGGACTTACAGCGGCGGCGGGATTTGAAATCTGGCGGCGTCCGCGAGCCAATCGCGGGGCGCCGGCCAATCAGAAGCGGGCGCGGCGAGCCACTCGGCGCTCGCCGCGTCACAGGCCCCGCCCCCGGCGTCTGACGTCAGACGCCGGGCGGGAGCCAAAGAGACCGCGCGCGCGGAAGAGCGCAGGAGAAGACGCCACCGGGAGAAGACGGAAGGCCGCGCCGAGGAGCAGTGAGGAGGTTCTGAGGCCGCGGAAGAGGCCGGAAGACACCAGGCTCCTTGAAGAAGATGTCCAGCGGCGGCTGGACGCGGACAAGAGACGGCGGCGCCGCTGGCCAGGACAGGTCAGTGGCAGAAGAGGGCGCCGGAGACCCCCGGATCAGGTGAGGCCTCAGTGAGGCTACTTTCACCCCCTCCCTTTTCCTCCCTAGACCATCAGGGACGGGCATTAGGCCCGGGGGCACAGTTCAGGCACTAGGCCTGTTGCGCAGTTAGGAGTTTGTCACCCCCTGATTTGGTGGTTTGGGCATTAGGCCCAGGCCACCGTAATTGGCTGTGTAGGCGGGCATTAGGCCCGAGGGCATATAGTGGACATTAGGCCCAGATTAATAGGTGTGCCCCCCAGATGAATAAGGGTGGTACTGGGCGCTAGGCCCAGGCCATCCCGACGTGCACAGAGACAGAGTAGGCAGGCTTGTAAGCATGAGCCCCACTCTATAAGGTGACCCTGGGCATTAGGCCCAGATCACCCAACGGGCACCAAGATAGGCGGGCACTAGGCCCGAGGATAAAGTCAGGCTTCTGGCCTGGGTGCAGGTAGGGGGCAGTAGGCCCAAGTTGGGGTACGGGAGGTGGGTGAGCTGTACAGCGCCCACTCCCTGGCGTTCTGATTTAGGTCGTTAAAGGGACAGCACCGTGGTTGTTACACTGTGAATGTGATTGCATATGTGTGTTACCGTGCAGGGCCAAGTGTAAGCTTGTTAAGTCTGTGTTTAGTTTTGTGCACCACACCCACAGAGCTAGTTTGAGGGCTCTGCCGTTGTAGTTAGTATAGGTGTGTGACACTAGGTTAGAGTTAGGCCCTGCACGGCTGTTTGTTTGTTTGCCTCCTTACAGGGACCTGTAAGTGGAGAAGATCGGAGTGCAAGACTTGTGACGGTGAGTAGCATCCGTGTACGTTTGTCCCTTTGTCTGTCTCCGAGCGCCGGAATAGGGATTGCTCACGGACGTGAGAATCCCCTTCATCACACTACGCGCGAGTGTGTGAATTCTGGGTGGCTGAGGCTTTGTGCCTGTGATGACCTTTCACCCAACCGGTGAAGGTCGCCGTCACCCCTGGGGTATCCCTTTTTCCGGTGGAAGAAGGGTTGATACCCCCCTTAAGGTAGACTATTTTCTCCTCAGCTCGGTCGTCGGTCAGCTCCGAGAGGGAATCGCCGTGTCCGGATCCGACTGAAGATTGCCAGGTCCGTTGAAGGTTCCGGTACCTGAAGGTGAGAGAGAGCGGCGCCTGGTGAGTACCGAAACTACACCTGCACGGCAGCAGGCACCACCACACGCACCGCCGCCACCCTCTTACACAATGAGCAGTGATACTGAGCACTGATGATACTGAGCACTGATGATACTACGGAGAACTGACACTGAGCAGCACGATTAGCACAAGACACTGTACTAGTATTAGTAATGTAGTAATACTGAGCACCATAAAGCAATGAGCAGTGATACTGAGCACTGATGATACTACGGAGAACTGACATTGAGCAGCACAAGACACTGTACTAGTATTAGTGAGCCGCACAAAAGCACTCTGGAATTGTTACCCCCCAGATACCAATGTGACTGGAATGATGATGACCGATGCAGTCACAGGACACTACTACCACAGCACCCTACAGCAGCAAGATGCAGCACAAGAGACACTATACTAGTATTACTGAGCAGCACAAAAGCACTCTGGAATTCCCCCCCCCCCCCCCCCCCCCACCTAGATACCACTGTGACTGGAATAATGATGACCGATGCAGTCACAGGACACTACTACCAGAGCACCCTACAGCACAAGAGACACACTGTACTACTATTACTGAGCAGCAATAAGCACTGATACTGAGCACGTCCTCCCTGTTCCCTCTACAGTGCACGAGTGAAAATGGCGGTGACGCGCGGCTCTTTATATGGAATCCGAATCTCGCGAGAATCCGACAGCGGGATGATGACGTTTTGCCTCGTTCGGGTTTTCCGAGTCAGGCGGGAACAACCGAGCCTGGCTCGGACCCGTGTTTGACACGTGAAGTTCGGTAGGGTTCGTTCTCAGAGAACCGAATCCGCTTATCTCTAGTATTCAGCATGCCTTTTTGTTAACCTGTAACATCTGGGAGGTTTCTGTATTAAATGGACAGTTGGTGTCTATCTGCAGTCAGTGTTCTATGGAGGTAATTTATAAAGTGCAATATATGTTAATCACAGTACAAATCGCAGGTGTGCCAGAGAAAATGCAGGCGTGGCTGGGCGGGTATGTGACGTCAAAAGCCATCCCTCCAACGTTAGAATCAATGCACACAAAGAGTAAGTCCAGGGCTGGTCTTGTTTTGCACAAAATGTTTTTGCAGGCGCTCTGCTGCATAAACGTTCGCACTTCTGCAAAGCGAGAATACACTCCCCCGTGGGCGGCGACAATGCATTTGCACAGCTGCTAAAAACTGCTAGCGAGCGAACAACTCGGAATGACCCCCAATATCTGTAAGGGTGTTCTAAAAAAGTTAGATTTTGCACTAGCCCAGAGCAAGTAGTCTTTTCTATCAAAATGCTAAACACATACACACACCAATAACTTCACTAATGAAACTTGTTCACCTCTGGAGATTTTCCCACCTCTCTGCACTTCTGTTTTATGGAGGTGTCTCCCGAGATCTGATAGTATGGCAGAGTATCCAAGTGCACCAGAGCAAAACCAGTTTCCTGTGGTGTGCATCAAGCGCACTTCATAATTGAGGATTTGAGTATCTTTAGCAACTCGTGATTAACAAAATGACATTTGTATAATTTAGTTATTTTATGGGACTATTTGCACTTGTTTGAGAACTTTTTATGAGTGGGTTTTTATCACTACATCAGTATTGTGAATGGTTGTGACTTTTTATCACTATGTGATCTTATTCGTTTTTTATATCATTTAGGCTAGGTCGGGTCATGGTGGGTTAATTATTTACCTATGGAGGGTTTTTCCACTGTCAGTAGGATTTTTTACATTTTAAATTAGATTTTTCCCATACCGGTATTTGTATGCACTTTATTTATTGAGACATACTGTACACTAGATACTGAGTACAGTTCGTTTCCAGTGACCTGCACGTGGTATCCTGCAGATCCGTTCCTTTACATGTTGTGGTTGTTTTGCAGGGTTGCTGCGGCAACGTGGCTGGGACCCGCGACGTCACTTTCGGCGGAAGTGTCCTGCTCGTGGAGACGGACGCCGGGCCCGGGACACGGCGGCAGCGGTAACCAACGGGGGATAGACTTGAGGGGTGAGTGCACCTATAAATGTTGGGGTGATGTGTGATGGGGGTTATCCTGATGAAGGGGCTACGTCCCCCGAAACGTTGATGTAATTTTGCAGCTTGTTTACTAAAAAGTTTTTTTGCACCTTCAAGCTTCTGAGTGCCGCCATCTTTACATGGGTTATATATATATATATATATATATATATATATATATATACACAAACACACATTCATGCACTATGGGGTATATGCAATTGCGGTCGAATTCCCGAAATTGTCGAATTTCGGGACTTTTTCGCCCCCCCAAAAAAAAATAGTCAATGCAATTCAGTATTTTCCGTCAAAAAAAACGGACTTTCAAAATTCGACTTTTTGAAATTCGACTTTTGTCAAATTCGACTTTTCTGCAATGATACAAGTGCTGCAATTCGACCAAAGTATATTCAATTGAAGTTTGGAAATTCGACAACAGTGCTTTTCGACAGTAAATTCGACATTTTCAATCCGCCACACTTTGGTGGGTGAAACTAATAAAAAAAATTTAAAACATGTTTTTTTTTGTGTTTTTTTTTATTGATAATAGCATATCTATTTTATATTAGAAGGGATTAGGTACTTGGTTTGTCTTTTTTGGAGGCACAAGTATTATTTATATATTTTTTTAAAATAATATATATATATTTTTTTTTTTAGATGGAATGGTAAAATTCAGAA
Source organism: Pseudophryne corroboree (assembly GCF_028390025.1). NCBI lineage: Eukaryota > Metazoa > Chordata > Amphibia > Anura > Myobatrachidae > Pseudophryne > Pseudophryne corroboree. Next base: position 356,512,482 of record NC_086445.1, read on the forward strand.
AAAAAATGGCGTGGGGTCCCCCCTCCAAAGCATAACCAGCCTCGAGCTCTTCCAGCTGGTCCTGGTTCTAAAAATGCGGGGGGGAAATTGACAGGGGATCCCCCGTATTTTTAAAACCAGCACCGGGCTCTGCGCCTGGTGCTGGTGCAAAAAATACGGGGGACAAAAAGAGTAGGGGTCCCCCGTATTTTATACACCAGCATCGGGCTCCACTAGCTGGACAGATAATGCCACAGCCGGGGGTCACTTTTATACAGTGCCTTGCGGCCGTGGCATTAAATATCCAACTAGTCACCCCTGGCCGGGGTACCCTGGGGGAGTGGGGACCCCTTCAATCAAGGGGTCCCCCCCCAGCCACCCAAGGGCCAGGGGTGAGAGGCTGTCCCCCCATCCAAGGGCTGCGGATGGGGGCTGATAATATTCTTTCAATTTTGACAAGGCTGTTTTTTCCAGTAGTACTACAAGTCCCAGCAAGCCTCCCCCGCAAGCTGGTACTTGGAGAACCACAAGTACCAGCATGCGGGAGAAAAACGGGCCCGCTGGTACCTGTAGTACTACTGGGAAAAAAATTACCCAAATAAAAACAGGAGACACACACCGTGACAAGTACAACTTTATTACACACTGCCAACACACACATACTTACCTATGTTGACACGACGTTCGGTCCTCTTCTCCAAGTAGAATCCACGGGTACCTGAAAATAAAAGATAATTATACTCACCTGATCCAGGGTCCAGAGATAAATCCACGTACTTGTCAAAACAACAAAACGAACACCCGACCACCGGACTGAAAGGGGTCCCATGTTGACACATGAGACCCCTTTCCATGAATGCAGACACCCCCGTGACAGCTGTCACAGAAGTGTCTCTTCAGCCAATCAGCGAGTGCAACGTCCTTGCACTCTGCTGATTGGCTCTGTGTGCGTCTGAGCTCAGACAGCGCATCGCAAAGCCTCTCCATTATATTCAATGGTGGGAACTTTGCGGTTAGTGGTGGGGTCACCCGCGGTCAGCCCCCGCCGCTGACGGCAAAGTTCCCACCATTGAAAGTAATGGAGGGAGCTGTGCGATGCGCTGTCTGAGCTAAGACGCGCACAGCCAATCAGGTGAGCGCTACGACGTGGCACTTCCTGATTGGCTGAAGGGACCTCAGTGACAGCAGTCACGTGGGGTCCCAGCATTCGTGGAAAGGGGTCTCATGTGTCAACATGGGACCCCTTTCAGTCCGGTGGTCGGGTATTCGTGTTTTTTTTTTTTGCCAAGTACGTGGATTATCTCTGGACGTGGATTATCTCTGGACACTGGATCAGGTGAGTGTTTTTTTTTTACACAGGTACCCCGGATCGTCGGAGTCGAGACGTGGCAGTCGGCGTGTCAACATAGGTAAGTATGTGTGTGTCGGCAGTGTGTAATAAAGTTGTACTTGTCACGGTGTGTGTCTCCGGTTTTTATTTGGGTATTTTTCCCCCCAGTAGTACTACAGGTACCAGCGGGCCCGTTTTTCTCCCGCATGCTGGTACTTGTGGTTCTCCTAGTACCAGCTTGCGGGGGAGGCTTGCTGGGACTTGTAGTACTACTGGAAAAAACAGCCTTGTCAAAATTGAAAGAATATTATCAGCCCCCCATCCGCAGCCCTTGGATGGGGGGGGGGACAGCCTCGGGCTTCACCCCTGGCCCTTGGGTGGCTTGGGGGGGGGGACCCCTTGATTGAAGGGGTCCCCACTCCCCCAGGGTACCCCGGCCAGGGGTGACTAGTTGGATATTTAATGCCACGGCCGCTGGGCACTGTATAAAAGTGACCCCCGGCTGTGGCATTATCTGTCCAGCTAGTGGAGGCCCGATGCTGGTGTAAAAAATACGGGGGACCCCTACTCTTTTTGTCCCCCGTATTTTTTGCACCAGCACCAGGCGCCAGAGCCCGGTGCTGGTTTTAAAAATACGGGGGATCCCCTGTCCAATTTTCCCCCGGATTTTTAGAACCAGGACCAGCTCGAAGAGCCCGAGGCTGGTTATGCTTTGGAGGGGGGACCCCACGCCATTTTTTTCCGGGTTTTTCCCCGTTTTTTAAAATAGTGGCAAAATCCGGCAAATCGTCCGTTTTTCGCCCGCGGGACTGTCGAATCCGTTTTCCATTGAATATGGTGAATTTCGGCAACCACTTGCCGAAATTGGACGGTCGAATTGTGTCGAATTAAAAAACGGCGATAATTTGCAGCGATTCGCCGCTAATTGCATATACCCCTATGTGTATATGTATGTATAAAACATTATTCAGCAAGTAAGTAGAATCATCACAACTTAAAACAGGTTGAACACGATGGGCAATTTGCCTCTATTCAACCTTCAATACTATGTTACTATGTATGAATGTGTATATATACATAAAAAAAATATATCTATCTATCTCTTTATATATATATATATATATATATATATATATATATATATACATACATACATACATACACCACACACAATATCTTTGCTGTATCCCGCCATGTATGGCACAGTTTTGAATGCCATAGACTCATATTTAGCCATGCCTTGTGATTTTTCTTAATTTGCTTCTTTAATATGTTACTTTATACATGTTCTATTATGGCAAACAAAATTTTTAAAATCCATCCACTCGCTACTCGTGAAAACATTTTAGCCAAACATTTTAGCCGTGTTTTTCATGTTGTGTTAAATTGAGCAAAATAGCAAAGATGTAAGTGGTCACATCTGTACATACTAGTGATGTGCACCGGACATTTTTCGGGTTTTGTGTTTTGGTTTTGGATTCGGTTCCACGGCCGTGTTTTGGATTCGGACGCGTTTTGGCAAAAACCTCACCGAAATTTTTTTGTCGGATTCGGGTGTGTTTTGGATTCGGTGTTTTTTTTTCAAAAAAACCCTAAAAAACAGCTTAAATCATAGAATTTGGGGGTCATTTTGATCCCATAGTATTATTAACCTCAATAACCATAATTTCCACTCATTTCCAGTCTATTCTGAACACCGTCACACCTCACAATATTATTTTTAGTCCTAAAATTTGCACCGAGGTCGCTGGATGGCTAAGCTAAGCGACACAAGTGGCCGACACAAACACCTGGCCCATCTAGGAGTGGCACTGCAGTGTCAGGCAGTATGGCACTTCAAAAAAAATAGTCCCCAAACAGCACATGATGCAAAGAAAAAAAGAGGCGCACCAAGGTCGCTGTGTGACTAAGATAAGCGACACAAGTGGCCGACACAAACACCTGGCCCATCTAGGAGTGGCACTGCAGTGTCAGACAGGATGGCACTTCAAAAAAATTGTCCCCCAAACAGCACATGATGCAAAGAAAAATGAAAGAAAAAAGAGGTGCAAGATGGAATTGTCCTTGGGCCCTCCCACCCACCCTTATGTTGTATAAACAGGACATGCACACTTTAACGAACCCATCATTTCAGCGACAGGGTCTGCCACACGACTGTGACTGAAATGACTGGTTGGTTTGGGCCCCCACCAAAAAAGAAGCAATCAATCTCTCCTTGCACAAACTGGCTCTACAGAGGCAAGATGTCCACCTCATCATCATCCTCCAATTCCTCACCCCTTTCACTGTGTACATCCCCTCCTCACAGATTATTAATTCGTCCTCACTGGAATCCACCATCTCAGATCCCTGTGTACTTTCTGGAGGCAATTGCTGGTGAATGTCTCCACGGAGGAATTGATTATAATTCATTTTGATTAGAGATGAGCGGGTTCGGATTTC